>NC_036849.1:30873700-30897992 GCF_002910315.2 Salvelinus sp. IW2-2015
CTAACTGTCTCTCTCTCTCTACGTCTCTCTCTCTTCTCTCTCTCTCTCTCTCTCTCTCTCCTCTCTCTCTCTCTCGCTCTATCTCTCTCTCGCTCTGTCTCATGTCCTGTCTCTCTGTCTCTCTCTTCTCTCTCTGTCTCTCTCTCCTCTCTCTCTGTCTCTCTCTCTCTCTCTCTCTCTCTCTCTGTCTCTCTCTCTCTGTCTCTGTTTCTCTCTCTGTCTCTCTCTCTCTCTCTCTGTCTCTCTGTCTTCTCTCTCTGTGTGTGTCTCTCTCTAACTCTCTCTTCTCTCTGTCTCTCTCTCTCTTGTTGTCTCTGTCTTTCTCCTCCTGTCTCTGTCTCTCTCTCTCTCTCTCTCTCCTCTCTCTCTCTCTCTCTCTCTCTCTCTGTCTTTCTCTCTCTCTCTGTCTCTTCTTCTCTCTCTGTGTCTCTCTCTCTCTCTCTGTGTGCTTTTATATGCCGCCACAAGTCAATTATGAGTGCACGTCTACTTATATGAAAGTGTATAATTATTAAATAATACACTTACTGGTATGATAGCCAGAAAATTAATGAATTAGCAACTAACGTTCGCCTGCCTAGCTGGAAATTCTGAAGAAGGAAAACTTTTATTTCAACAATTTCCCAAACGATAACCAAACAAAAACATATTTACTTTTACGAGACGTGTTTGTGCCGTCATGTGCATTAGTAGAAAACAACAATTTCTAACTTATTTGAATTCGTTTTTACTTACACGTGTATGTTGACTTCTCCATTGATGTTGTTTTTTAAGTTTTTCGCGACTTTTCTTAGCGGATGTTCAATCGTCGCTAATTGAATTATTGGGGAGTTTTCAGGCCCTGGAGTGAACACAGCAAGCTAGCTAGCTATGTAGACATTTACTCATTTACTTAGTCCTCGGCACTCCCCCTAAAGAAATCTTATGTCCTGTACTTTTCTCCTCTCTTTGGCATTGGTACCTACAATAAGGGCACTTAGCTACTTTTTCACTAAGGGTGACCACTGACTCACTGAGTGCTGCTCATCTGAAAGTGCAGTGAGAAAAGTGGAAGATCCAGATACTGTGCTAGGTTTGGTGCTAGCATAGCTAGCTAGCTAATGTTAGCCTCGCTAAAATAGCCAACCTAGCATTGCATCACTCTGTATAAAACTATTTTACACAATATCACCTATAGTTCGCTAGTTACACAACAACATAGGAATACATTATGAAATTTACATGTTATAAAATTTAAAAACATTTATACATTGGAGAGCTTGTGAATATAGCTAGCTACTTCTCCTCAGCAGACACCACAAAGAGAAAGAAAGAGAGCATGTAATGTGAGCTGCTAAACTAACTGCAGACCAAAGCAAAACATTGCAGACCGATGAAATGGGAAAGAGAGGAGAAATTGCTTGTTTCTTTGTTCTCCTTACAAGCCGTGCTCAGCTCTTTTTCCCTTTATCACAAACTAGCTCTGGGTGACCGGGCGCAAATGAAAATTTGGTGCTGAGTCAATGTGGTGCAAAGCCAGCAGCTGCCTGGCACTTACAGTGGGGTTTATGTCGGGGGAGGGAGTCAAATTGGCCAGTTTCTAATATTGGGGTGTCATGTCCCCCCTGCAAGTAAAGAGCCTGCCTCCAACACAACAAAAAAGCTTTGTATGAGAAAGAAAGGGGGGATACCTAGTCAGTTGTACAACTGAATGTATTCAACTGAAATGTGTTCTTCCACATTTAACCCAGCCTCTGAATCAGAGAGTGCCGGGGGCTGCCTTAATCGACATCCACATCTTCGGCGCCTGGGGAACAGTGGGTTAACTGCCTTGTTCAGGGCAGAACGACAGATTTTTACCTTTCAGCTCTGGGATTCAATTCCAGCAACCTTCGTTTACTGGGCCAACGCTCTTACCCGCCCGGCTACAGGTAGAATATTAAAGACACCGTATCAGGTCAATGCCTGTCACAGTCCAATTGTCAATCTGATTAAATATTCCCAAAGGCCAGAGATTCTGTACCAGGTGGCATTGATTACATCTGCAGGTGTATTATTGGTGATTGATATCACTTGTTAAATCCACTTCAATCAGTGTAGATGAAGGAAGAGACAGGTTAAAGAAGGATTTTTAAGCGTTGAGACAATTGAGATATGGATTGCATATATGTGCCATTCAGAGGGTGAGTGGGCAAGACAAAAAAGTATATGTGCCTTTGAAGGGGGTATGGTAGTAGGCAGTGGTGGAAAAAGTACCCAATATCATATTGAGTAAAAGTAAATACCATAATAAGAAAACGATTCAAGTAAAAGCAAAAGTCACCCTGTAAATTCTACTTGAGAGTAAAAGTCTAAAAGTATTTGGTTTTAAAATATACTTAAGTATCAAAAGTAAAAGTATAAATAATTTGTTATTCCTTTTATGTTAAGCAAACCAGACGGCACCATTTTTTTGTTTTTTTAAATTTACGGATAGCTAGGGGCACACTCCAACACTTCCACCACTCCAACACTCCAACACTCCAACACCTCCAACCACTCCAACACTTCCACACTCCAACACTCCACCACTCCACCACGTCCACCACTCCAACACTCCAACACTCCACCATCCAACACTCACCACTCCACCACTCCAACACTCCAACACTCCACCACTCCCAACCAACACTCCACCACTCCAACACGTCCACCACTCCCCACCACACTCCAACACTCCACCACTCGCAACCGACACTCCGACCACTGCCGAACCCAAACCTCACCTCAGCTCGTCCACCCACACCACAACTCCCCCGACACTCAGAAACACTGACTCAACACTCCGAAACTCCAACACTCACACCAACAATTTACAAACGAGCATGGTGTGTTTAGTGAAGTTCTCCAGTCAGAGCAGTAGGGATGACGAGGATGTTCTGTTGGATAAGTGTTGTGAATTGGACCACTTCCTGTTTTTTTGTTTCCTGCGTTAGCATTCAAAGATGTAACAAGTACTTTTGGGTGTCAAGGAAAAATGTATGGAGTAAAAAAGTACATATTTCTTAGGAATTGTAGAGAAAGTAAAAGTGTCAAAAAATAAAAATAGTCAAAGTACAGATACCCAAAAAACTTACTGTAAGTAGTTTCTTTCAAGAGTATTTTTACTTAAGTACTTCAGACCACTTGGTAGTAGGTGCCGTATCGGTTTGTGTCAAGCTAACTGCAATGCTCTGGGTTTTCCACGCCAACAAGTTCCTGTGTGTATTCAAAGAATGGTCCACCACCCAAAAGGACATTCAAGCGCCAACTTGACACATCTTTGAGGAAGGCACTGATTCAACACATCCCTGTGGACACGCTTTCGGACACCTGTAGATGTTTTTATCGAAGCGCAAAAGGGGGGGGGATGCAACTCAATAGTAGAAGGTGTTCTAATGTTGTGTACACTCAGTGTATTCTAGATAGATGTGATCACAAAGTGTACAGTCCCAATACTCCTCTTTATTAAGTAAAAAACATACAGCAAAAAAATGATAGAAGACATGCATCAAACAACCAGCTGCCCTGTTTCCTTCGGAAGTAATTTGTCGTAGGAGTCTGAGGTAGAACAGGACAGGTGATATTCTATCAGGGGTTCAAGGTAAAGAACATCAACTAACCAAGGTACAAAATCATCATAAGTGAATGATTACATATGATTTTATTTTCTTATGTACATCCACAACAAAAATACTGTCTATTAGGCGTCAGAATTCAGCCCTTAGACAGCCAGTTGTTGAGATTGAAAGTTCACTGTTGCTCTTAGGGAAAACCATCAGGTCTGGTTCACAATGTCACCTCGCTGCAAAAACGGACACAAAGAACCAAATGGACGCACCTGGTGAAGAGCTTACAGTGGGACGCTAGATGCACAGAGGAGAGGCATCGCCTCTTTGCCCTCTCTGTCCCTGCTTTGAGATTGTTTTGGACGGTGTTCACGTCCCCCAGATGGTAATTCGCGAAGACCAGTGGCATGAACAATGTATCTCGGTCATCGAAAGTTTTGGGGGAAGAGCTTATTCCAAAATAAATTCGGCCACAGTGAGAGGATTGTCATGAGCAAGAAAGCTGCTTTTGTTTTGGTTAGAGATCCATATGCTTTTTTGGCCGACAATAGATTACAAATGTGATAGAGTAGAAATTGACGCTAGATATATTAATAGTCTGTAATAGAAAGATATTATTAATAACTAAAGAAAGTCTACACCCCCTTGAGAACTATTTTCACATTATCGTATGCGTAGCACAAAAAGTGAGGATGAAAATAATTTAATTGTAAAAATGTTTTAATATGAGACTCACCAATAATACTCCAAAATGTCAAAGTTCAAACATTTTAAATTACAATTTTTATTTACCAAATAATAATAATATGCAATAAACTAATCTAAAAATATAGTCAATTAGACTAGTAAGATTCAAACCCCTTTGTTTAGCAAGAGCCCGTAATAGTTTCAGAAATAAAAAGTTGGGCATAATAACCAAATCATAAGTTGTATGGACTCACTCTGTGTGATGATGATAGAGGGTTGACCCATGATTATTTAAAGACTACCCCTTCCTCCTGTCCCCCCAACCTGTAAGTCCCTCAGTCAAGTATGGAATTTCAAAGCACGGAAGTCAACTACTAAAGACCAGGGACTTTTTTGAAAATTTTTGCAAAAGGTACACAGTGTGATTGCCGTTATGGTAGCCAATAACAACATTCAGATACTTGAATATCTACTAAGCCATCGTCAAGTTAATACATCTATGCTATGAGATAATGTATTTAAACCCACCCAGACCACATCGACACGATGGCAGTTGCATCCTGTGTTTGAACTGAGCTGCAGGACGAGGAAGGAAAACTGCTTAGGGATTGCACCATGAGGCCATTGGCTGCAATTTCTATAACAGCTACACCAGATTCAAATGGTTGTGATGGCCAAAAACATGACGGATCGGCGCAAACAACCATGGAGTGACTCCACACATAATACGAGCTACAGTTTGAAGTCCAGAACTTAACATACACCTTAGCCCAAATACATTTAAACTCATGTTTTTCACAATTCCTGACATTTCAATACATAGTAAAAATTCCCTGTCTCTAGGTCAGTTAGGTTAACCACCTTTATTTTAAGAATGCTTGAAATCGTCAGAATAATAGGAGAGGAATTATTTACTTCAGCTCTTTATTTCTTTCCATCACATCACCCAACTGGGTCAGAAGTTTACATACACTCATAGGTACTTTGGTACATTGCCTATAAATGGTTTTAACTGTGGGTCAAATGTTTTGTGTAGCCTGTCCACAGCCTATCCACACAATAAGTTGGCTGAATTTTGGCCCATCTCCTCCTGACAGAGCTGGCTGTAACTGAGTTCAGCGTTTGTAGGCCTCCTTGCTCGCCACGCCTATTTCATTCTGCCACAGATTTTCTATAGGGATTGAGTCAGAGCTTGGTCGATGGCCACTCCAATACTTGACTTAATAAAGTTGTCTAAGCCATTTTGCCACAACTTGTGGAAGTGTGCTTGGGTCACTTGTCCATATTGGAAGACCCATTGTGACCAAGCTTTAGACTTCCTGACTTGATGTTCTTGAGATGTTGTCCAGATATGATCCAACCAGAATTTCCTGCCTCATGATTGCCATCTATTTTGTGAAAGTGCACCAGTCCCTCCTCAAGCAAAGCACACCCACAACATTAGTGCTTCGCCACCCGCGTGCTTCATGGTTTTGGAATGGTGTTCTTCGAGCTTGCAAGCCTCCCCTTTTTGCCTCCAAACATTTCCAATGCGTCATTATGGCCAAATACAGTTCTATTTTTTGTTTCATCAGCCAGGGGACATTTCCCAAGAAGAGTACGATCGATGTCCCATGTGCAGTGTGCAAACCGTAGTCTGGCTTTTTTTTATGGAAGTTTTTGGAGCATGCTCTTCTTCCTTTGCTGAGCAGGCCTTTAGGTTATGGTCGATATAAGTACTTGTTTACTGTGGATATAGATTACTTTTGCACCTATTTCCTCCAGCATCTTCACAAGGTCCTTTGCTGCTGTTGCTGGGATTGATTTGCACTTTTCGCCACCAAGTACGTTCATCTCTAGAAGGAGACAGAATGCGTCTCCCTTCCTGAAGCGGTATGACAGCGCGTGGGCCCATGGTGTTTGATACTGCGCTTGTTATTGTCGGACGGAATGGAGACGTGTGGTACCTGTAGGTGGTTGAAATTGCTCCCAAGGATTGAAAACAGACTGGTCTGGTGGTCTGGATTTCTTTTGATTGTTTCCATGATGTTCAAGCAAAGAGGCACTCGAGTTATGAAGGTAGGCCTTGAATACATCCACAGGTTCACCTCCAATTGACTCAAAGGATGGTCAAATTAGGTGTGCCTATCAGAAGCTTGCTAAGCGCATTTAAGAACATATTTTCTGGAATTTCCACAGCTGTTTATAACTGGTGGGCAAAGTCAACTAGTGCAGTGTAAACCTCTGACCCACTGGAATTGTGATACAGAAGAATATAAGTGAAATAAATCTGTCTGTAAACAATGTGTTGGAGAAAATCATTGTTGTCATGCACAAAAGAATTTCAACCGATTGCCAAAACTAGATGTTTTTAACAAGAAAGTGTGTGAGTGGTTGAAAAACTAGTTTTTAATGACTCGCAACCTAAGTGTATAGTAAACTTCCCGATTCTCAACTCTAAATGAAAGGAAGAAAATAAAGAATACCAAAATATATAATAGAAAAAAAATATGTCCAAATACGATGCTATACAGTGGGGAGAACAAGTATTTGATAGCACTGCCGATTTTGTGAAAGTTTTCCTACTACAAAGCATGTAGAGTCTGTAATTTTGTATCATAGGTACACCTTCAACTGAGAGACGGAATCTAAAACAAAATCCAAGAAATCAACATTGTATGATTTTTAAGTAATTAATATTGGCATTTTATTGCAATTGACATAAGTATTTGATACATCAGAAAAGCAGAACTTAATATTTGGTACAGAAACCTTTGTTTTTTTTTTGCCAATACAGAATCATACGTTTCCTGGAGTTCGTTGACCAGTGTTCGCACCACCTTGCAGCAGGGATTTGTCCCACCTCTCCATACCAGACCTTCTCGCAGATCCCTTCAGGTTTCGGGGCCTGTCGCTGGCAATACGGACTTCGCCGCCGCCCAAAGATTTTCTATTGGCTTCAGGTTCTGGAGACTGGCTAGCCACACTCCAGGACCTTGAATGCTTTTACGGAGAGCCAACCCTCCTAGTTGCCCCTGGCTGGTGTGTTTCGGGTCGTTGTCATGCGTGGAAGATCCAGCCACGGACCCATCTTCAATGCTCTTACTGAGGGAAGAGTTTTTGCGCCAAGAATCTCGCCGATACATGGCCCCATCCATCCTCCCCTCAATACGTGCAGTTCGTCCTGTCCCCTTTGCAGAAAGCATCCCCAAAGAGATATATGTTTCCACCTCCATGCTTCACGGTTAGGGAGGTGTCTTGGGTTGTACTCAACCTTCTTCTTCCTCCAAAACACGGCGAGTGGAGGTTTAAGACCCAAAAAGCTCTATTTTGTTCTCATCAGACCACAATGACCTTCTCCCATTCCTCCTCTGCGATCATTCCAGTATGTCAATTGGCAAAACTATCTCTCTCTGAACGATAGAGAGAGAGAAAGAGAAAGAACCTAATAAGACCAGCAGAGGGAAGCACAGGGACAAGACATGATCAAAGACAAAACATGACACTTTTCTTAGCGGATGTTCAATCGTCGCTAATTGAATTATGGGGAGTTTCAGGCCCTGGAGTGAACACAGCAAGCTAGCTAGCTATGTAGACATTTACTCATTTACTTAGTCCTCGGCACTCCCCCTAAAGAAATCTTATGTCCTGTACTTTTCTCCTCTTTGGCATTGGTACCTACAATAAGGGCACTAGCTACTTTTTCACTAAGGGTGACCACTGACTCACTGAGTGCTGCTCATCTGAAAGTGCAGTAGAAAAGTGGAAGATCCAGATACTGTGCTAGGTTTGGTGCTAGCATAGCTAGCTAGCTAATGTTAGCCTCGCTAAAATAGCCAACCTAGCATTGCATCACTCTGTATAAAACTATTTTTTACACAATATCACCTATAGTTCGCTAGTTACACAACAACATAGGAATACATTTATGAAATGGTTACATGTTATAAAATTTAAAAACATTTATACATTGGAGAGCTTGTGAATATAGCTAGCTACTTCTCCTCAGCAGACACCACAAAGAGAAAGAAAGAGAGCATGTAATGTGAGCTGCTAAACTAACTGCAGACCAAAGCAAAACATTGCAGACCGATGAAATGGGAAAGAGAGGAGAAATTGCTTGTTTCTTTGTTCTCCTTACAAGCCGTGCTCAGCTCTTTTTCCCTTTATCACAAACTAGCTCTGGGTGACCGGGCGCAAATGAAAATTTGGTGCTGAGTCAATGTGGTGCAAAGCCAGCAGCTGCCTGGCACTTACAGTGGGGGTTTTATGTCGGGGGGAGGGAGTCAAATTGGCCAGTTTCTAATATTGGGGTGTCATGTCCCCCCTGCAAGTAAAGAGCCTGCCTCCAACACAACAAAAAAGCTTTGTATGAGAAAGAAAGGGGGGATACCTAGTCAGTTGTACAACTGAATGTATTCAACTGAAATGTGTCTTCCACATTTAACCCAGCCTCTGAATCAGAGAGGTGCCGGGGGCTGCCTTAATCGACATCCACATCTTCGGCGCCTGGGGAACAGTGGGTTAACTGCCTTGTTCAGGGGCAGAACGACAGATTTTTACCTTGTCAGCTCTGGGATTCAATCCAGCAACCTTTCGTTTACTGGGCCAACGCTCCTACCCGCCCGGCTACAGGTAGCATATTAAAGAGACACGTATCAGGTCAATGCCTGTCACAGTCCAATTTGTCAATCTGATTAAATATTCCCAAAGGCCAGAGATTCTGTACCAGGTGGCATTGATTACATCTGCAGGTGTATTATTGGTGATTGATATCACTTGTTAAATCCACTTCAATCAGTGTAGATGAAGGGGAAGAGACAGGTTAAAGAAGGATTTTTAAGCGTTGAGACAATTGAGATATGGATTGCATATATGTGCCATTCAGAGGGTGAGTGGGCAAGACAAAAAATATATGTGCCTTTGAAGGGGGTATGGTAGTAGGCAGTGGTGGAAAAAGTACCCAATTATCATATTTGAGTAAAAGTAAAAATACCATAATAGAAAACGATTCAAGTAAAAGCAAAAGTCACCCTGTAAAATTCTACTTGAGTAAAAGTCTAAAAGTATTTGGTTTAAAATATACTTAAGTATCAAAAGTAAAAGTATAAATAATTTGTTATTCCTTATGTTAAGCAAACCAGACGGCACCATTTTTTTGTTTTTTAAATTTACGGATAGCTAGGGGCACACTCCAACACTCCACCACTCCAACACTCCAACACTCCAACACTCCAACAACTTCACACTCCAACACTCCACCACTCCACCACTCCATCCAACACTCCAACACTCCAAACACTCCACCACTCCAACACTCCACCACTCACCATCCCACTCCAACACTCCAACACTCCACCACTCCCCACTCCAACACTCAACACTCCACCACTCCAACACTCCACCACACTCCACCACTCCACCACTCCAACACTCCACCACTCCACCACCAACATCTCCGACACTCCGACACTCCGACACTCCAGACACCTCAGACACTCAAACACTCAACACTCAAACACTTCCAAACCACTCCAACAACTCCGCCACTCGGACACTCAGACACTCAGACACTCAGACACCTCAGGACACTCCAACACTCCAACACTCCAACATAATTTACAAACGAAGCATGTGTGTTTAGTGAGTTCTCCAGATCAGAGGCAGTAGGGATGACCAGGGATGTTCTGTTGATAAGTGTGTGAATTGGACCACTTTCCTGTCCTGCTTAGCATTCAAGATGTAACAAGTACTTTTGGGTGTCAAGGAAAATGTATGGAGTAAAAAGTACATTATTTTCTTTAGGAATGTAGGAAAGTAAAAGTTGTCAAAAATATAAATAGTAAAGTACAGATACCCKAAAAAACTACTTAAGTAGTWCTTTCAAGTATTTTTACRTAAGTACTTCAGACCACTGGTAGTAGGTGCGTATCGGTTTGTGTCAAGAACTGCAATGCTGCTGGGTTTTTCACGCTCAACAGTTTCCTGTGTGTTTCAAGAATGGTCCACCACCCAAAGGACATCAAGCCAACTTGACACATCTTTGGGAAGCACTGGATTCAACACATCCCTGTGGAACGCTTTCGACACCTTGTAGATGTTTTTTGAGGGCAAAAGGGGGGGAGTGCAACTCAATAGTAGGAAGGTGTTCTTAATGTTGTGTACACTCAGTGTATAATTATGATAGGTGATCACAAAGTGTCAGTCCAATACTCCTCTTTATTAAGTAAATAAACATACAGCAAAAATATAGAAACATGCATCAAACAACCAGCTGCCCTGTTGTTCCTTGGAAAGTAATTTGTCGTACGGAGTCTGAGGTAGAACAGGACAGGTGGATATTTATTCAGGGGTCAAGGTAAAGAACATCAACTTAACCAGGATACAAAATATCAATAGTAATGATTACATATATTTATATTTTCTTATGTTACATCCACAACAAAAATACTGTCTATAGGGGTCAGAATCTCAGTCCCTTATGTACAGCAGTTGAGATTGAAGTACTGTTGCTCTTTAGGGAAACCATCAGGTCTGTTCACAATGTCACCTCTGCAAAAACGGACACAAAGAACCAAAATGGACGCCTGGTGGAAGAGCTACAGTGACGCTAGTGCACAGAGGGGAYGCATCGCCTCTTTGCCCTCTCTGTCCCTGGCTTTAGCATTGTTTTGGAGGTGTTCACGTCCCCCAGATGGTATCCTGAGACCAGGGCATGAACAATGTATCTCGGTCATAAAGTTTTGGGGGAAGATTATTCCCAAAATAAATCGCCACAGTGAGAGGACTTGTCAGAGCAAGAAGTGCTTTTGTTTTGGTTAGAGATCAATGCTGCCGACAATGTTCAAGATTGTAGAGTAGAAAATCTGGCTGGTATATTAATGGTCTGTATGAAATATTATTAATAACTAAAGAAAGTCTACACCCCCTTGAACTTTTTCACATTTTGTTGCGTCACAAAGTGGGATTGAAAATAGATTTAATTGTAATGTTTTGTAATTGAGCTACACAAAATACTCCAAAATGTCAAAGTTAACATTTTAATTCAATTTTTTTTTTACCAATAATAATATGCAATAACTAATCTAAAATATAGTCATTGCATAAGTATTCAACCCCTTTGTTTAGGCAAGCCTTAATTAGTTCAGAAATAAAATGTGGCTTAACAAATCATAAGTTGTATGGACTCACTCTGTGTGAGATGATAGGGGTTGACATGATTTTTAAATGACTACCCCTTCCTCTGTCCCCCAACCTCTGTAAGGTCCCTCAGTCAAGTATGGAATTTCAAGCACGGAGTCAACTACTAAGACCAGGGAGCTTTTTGAAATACTTTTTGAAAGACACAGTGATTGGTATATGGGTAGCAATAACAAATCAGATATTGAATATATCTCTAAGCATGGTCAAGTTAATAATTATGCTATGGATAATGTATTAAACCACCCAGACACATCAACGATGCATTTGTCGTTTTGAACTGAGCTGCAGGACAGGAAGGAAACTGCTTAGGGATGTCACCATGAGGCCATTGGTGATTTTATAACAGCTACAGAGTTCAATGGTTGTGATGGAAGAAAACTGACGATGGCGCAACAACAATGGAGTGACTCCACAATAATGAGCTACAGTTGAAGTCAGAAGTTAACATACACCTTAGCCAAATACATTTAAACTCAGTTTTTCACAATTCCTGACATTTAATCATAGTAAAAATTCCCTGTCTTAGGTCAGTTAGGATAACCACTTTATTTTAAGAATGTGAAATGTCAGAATAATAGGAGAGGGAATTATTTATTTCAGCTTTTATTTCTTTCATCACATACCCAATGGGTCAGAAGTTTACATACACTCGATTAGTACTTGGTAGCATTGCCTTTAAATGGTTTAACTTGGGTCAAATGTTTTGTGTAGCCTTCCACAAGCTTCCCACAATAAGTTGGCTGAATTTTGGCCCATTCCTCCTGACAGAGCTGGTGTAACTGAGTCAGGTTTGTAGGCCTCCTTGCTCGCACGCGCTTTTTCAGTTCTGCCCACAGATTTTCTATAGGATTGAGGTCAGAGCTTTGTGATGGCCACTCCAATACCTTGACTTTGTTGTCCTTAAGCCATTTTGCCACAACTTTGGAAGTATGCTTGGGGTCATTGTCCATTTGGAAGACCCATTTGTGACCAAGCTTTAACTTCCTGACTGATGTCTTGAGATGTTGCTTCAATATATCCACAGAATTTTCCTGCCTCATGATGCCATCTATTTTGTGAAGTGCACCAGTCCCTCCTGCAGCAAAGCACACCCACAACATGATGCTGCCACCCCCGTGCTTCATGGTTTGGATGGTGTTCTTCAGCTTGCAAGCCTCCCCCTTTTCCTCCAAACATATCAATGGTCATTATGGCCAAACAGTTCTATTTTTGTTTCATCAGACCAGAGGACATTTCTCCAAAAAGTACGATCTATGTCCCCATGTGCAGTTGCAAACCGTAGTCTGGCTTTTTTTATGGAAGTTTTGGAGCAGTGTCTTCTCCTTGCTGAGAGGCCTTTCAGGTTATGTCGATATAAGACTTGTTTTACTGTGTGATAGATACTTTTGCACCTATTTCCTCCAGCATCTTCACAAGGTCCTTTGCTGCTGTTCTGGGATTGATTTGCACTTTTCGCACCAAAGTACGTTCATCTCTAGGAGACAGAATGCGTCTCCTTCCTGAGCGGGTATGACAGCTGCGTGGTCCCATGTGTTTATACTTGCGTACTATTGTTTGTACAGAGATGAACGTGGTACCTTCAGGTGTTTGGAAATTGCTCCCAAGGATGAAACAGACTTGTGGTCTTGCTGATTTCTTTTGATTTTTCCATGATGTCAAGCAAAGAGGCACCGAGTTTGAAGGTAGGCCTTAAATACATCCACAGGTTCACCTCCAATTGACTCAAAGGATGTCAATTAGCCTATCAGAAGCTTCTAAAGCCATGACATAATTTTCTGGAATTTCAAGCTGTTTATAGGCAAAGTCAACTTAGTGCATGTAAACCTCTGACCCACTGGAATTGTGATACAGAGAATTATAAGTGAAATAATCTGTCTGTAAACAATTGTTGGAAAAATCACTTGTGTCATGCACAAAAGTAGATTTCCTAACCGACTTGCCAAAACTATAGTTTTTTAACAAAGAAATTTGTGGAGTGTTGAAAAACTAGTTTTAATGACTCCAACCTAAGTGTATGTAAACTTCCGATTTCAACTCTAAATGAAAGGGAAAAATAAAGAATACAAAATATATAGAAAAAAAAATATTCCAATACATGCATATACAGTGGGGAGAACAAGTATTTGATACACTGCCGATTTTGAAGGTTTTCCTACTTACAAAGCATGTAGAGGTCTGTAATTTTTTATCATAGGTACACTTCAACTGTAGAGACGGAATCTAAAACAAAAACCAGAAAATCACATTGGATGATTTTTAAGTAATTAATTTGCATTTTATATGCATGACATAAGTATTTGATACATCAGAAAAGCAGAACTTAATATTTGGTACAGAAACCTTTGTTTGCAATTACAGAGATCATACGTTTCCTGGAGTTCTTGACCAGGTTTGCACACACTGCAGCAGGGATTTGTCCCACTCCTCCATACAGACCTTCTCCAATCCTTCAGGTTTCGGGGCTGTCGCTGGGCAATACGGACTTCAGCGCCCTCCAAAGATTTTCTATTGGGTTCAGGTCTGGAGACTGGCTAGGCCACTCCAGGACCTTGAGATGCTTCTTACGGAGCCACTCCTTAGTTGCCCTGGCTGTGTGTTTCGGGTCGTTGTCATGCTGGAAGATCCAGCCACGACCCATCTTCAATGCTCTTACTGAGGGAAGGAGGTTTTTGGCCAAGATCTCGCGATACATGGCCCCATCCATCCTCCCCTCAATACGGTGCAGTCGTCCTGTCCCCTTTGCAGAAAAGCATCCCCAAAGAATTATGTTTCCACCTCCATGCTTCACGGTTGGGAGGGTGTTCTTGGGGTTGTACTCAACCTTCTTCTTCCTCCAAACCGGCGAGTGGAGTTTAGACCAAAAAGCTCTATTTTTGTCTCATCAGACCACATGACCTTCTCCCATTCCTCCTCTGGATCATCCAGATGGTCATTGGCAAACTTCAGACGGGCCTGGACATGCGCTGGCTTGAGCAGGGGGACCTTGCGTGCGCTGCAGGATTTCAATCCATGACAGCGTAGTGGGTTACTAATGGTTTTCTTTGAGACTGTGGTCCCAGCTCTCTTCAGGTCATTGACCAGGTCCTGCCGTGTAGTTCTGGGCTGATCCCTCACCTTCCTTATGATCATTGATGCCCCACGAGGTGAGATCTTGCATGGAGCCCCAGACCGAGGGTGATTGACCGTCCTCTTGAACATCTTCCATTTTCTAATAATTGCGCCAACAGTTGTTGCCTTCTCACCAAGCTGCTTGCCTATTGTCCTGTAGCCCATCCCAGCCTTGTGCAGGTCTACAATTTTATCCCTGATGTCCTTACACAGCTCTCTGGTCTTGGCCATTGTGGAGAGATTGGAGTCTGTTTGATTGAGGTGTGTGTACAGGTGTCTTTTATACAGGTAACAAGTTCAAACAGGTGCAGTTATAACAGGTGTAATGAGTGGAGAACAGGAGGGCTTCTTAAAGAAAAACTAACAGGTCTGTGAGAGCCGGAATTCTTACTGGTTGGTAGGTGATCAAATACTTATGTCACGCAATAAAATGCAATTTAATTACTTAAAAATCATACAATGTGATTTTCTGGATTTTTGTTTTAGATTCCGTCTCTCACAGTTGAAGTGTACCTATGATAAAAATTACAGACCTCTACATGCTTTGTAAGTAGGAAAACCTTCAAAATCGGCAGTGTATCAAATACTTGTTCTCCCCACTGTATATGCATCAAGGCACTAAAGTAATATTGCAACAACTACAAAAACACAGCGAAGGAATACAGTTTTGGAAAATCTATGGCAAGACTTGAAAATGGTTTTCTAGCAATGATACCTAACACCATGACAGAGCTCGAAGGATTTAGAAAATAATKATGTGCAAATATTGCACAATCCAGGTATGCAATGCTCTTATGAGACCCAAGAAGACTCACAACTGTAATCACTGCCAAAGGTATTTCTATCACGTATTGACTCAGAGGGGGGGTGAATACTTATCAATCAAGGTATATTATTATTAAAAAAAAAATCATTAATCAACAACAACAAAAAACACTTTTGAGATGAGAGTATTTTGTGTGGATTGTTGACCAAAAAAATACAATTAAATCATTTTTAATGACACTTTGTAAGACAATAAAATGTGATGAAATCCAAGGGGGGTTGTAGACTTTCTATAGGCACTGTATACATATACATACATACACACACATATATATATATATATACACACACACATATATATATATATATATATACACACACCACTGTCAGAATTGTAGTAAAGGAGTAGACTAGCTACTGAACAGAATTAAGGCTAAATGTACTTACTAGTTGTTGGGTATTCATGAATTCAAGCAACAACATTTGAATTCATGCTTTTTTCCAATTTGGGCATTAAAACGTTGGGTGCTTTGGGCCAAATTGCTATGTAATATTCATACACAGTAACACTAGCCTGGATACATGGAATATTGGACAACCTGCTGTGCAACTTTTAAAATAATTTATCTCTTGTCAATGTCTGCTCTGTGGGGGTACTTTCCTGCCAATCATATTGTAAATATATTCCTTTATATTGTTAGTATTATTGGCAGGAAAATACCCCATACTGCGCCACCAACTTTACAGTTGTTGTATTTACATGTATACTATGTCTTTGATATTGTGTTACCGACAGTATATGTATTTTAAATCTGCCTTTGATTTATCTAATTCCAATYCATGCCCGAATTCATTTTTCAGACGTGTTCCTCCTAAGTATCAATATGCTAATTGAGTGAGAGAAATAAACAGTTCTTTCTGTAGTGCCTCTCTAATGTTCAGGAGCTATCCATGACTTGCTGCCTAGAAGAACCAGTCCATTCATACTGTATATGCATAATTAACATGCCGTTTGTCCATGAGAAAATGAGGCCTTGGAAGCAGGACATCATATACATAATGGATAGCCTTTAGTTGGTGTTATGCCATGCTAATGAAGTTCTAATAGTCAGTCTGTTGTCCAAATGAATGGGACGTGTTATGCTTGGTACTAAAGGATACCAATGTGCTTGGTACTAAAGGATACCAATGTGCTTGGTACTAAAGGATACCAATGTGCTTGGTACTAAAGGATACCAATGTGCTTGGTACTAAATGGCATGTTTTACTGACATACTTCAAATGCTAATAGTGTATGTACAGTAGTTACCGCCTCAATACTGTCATTGTTAAGGGATAATTTGACTTATGAGCCTTCCACAAAATAGCTTTGAGCTTTCTGAATGGCTGTCTGAGAGACTAAGGGATGATATACTGTAAGAAACGGTACGGAAATCTAGTGGCTCTTATCTCTGATAACTACACCGTATCATGACATAAACAAACAGCCAAAACAACAACAACAGCTGTGTAGCTTCTCATACAGCTTGAAACGTGCCTTCGCAGGATTACAAGAACATCTCACATCCACACCAACTGTGTGTTTGCCACAGGAAACATGGAGACCTACACAATCATCATGCATAATAGGAGAAGCTGTTGGATACACTACTTCAAGCCGGCAGGTATAATGCTTTATTGCTTGTTGTAAGCACGTTTGAGCTTTCATGTCTTATTACAAGGTTTACAGTTTGTTAAGTCCTTTTATGAAACACATTTTCAAAATTGCTACCATTTAGTCATTGAGATAATATTAAGAATTTATAATGGGGTCATACGTGCTTATGACAAGTCTTACAATGCATTATAACTGCATCATAATGCATTATACCTGTCAGGTCTAAGTAAAGTGTTACCGAGCGGTTCAATTCAGGAGGGTGCCGTACAGCTGGGCCTTGGTCAGACTGTCCTTCCTGCTCAGTCCTGTTCCTGTGCTTCCAAATTTTTGGTATTGTTGAGAACTCTTTTTGGGAAGTGCCGGGCTAGGGCTGGGCCTCATTCTCTCCCTCTGGTAGTGCTGCAGACTGGAGGCTTCCAGGGAGCTTTGGTGGTGTAAGGACTCAGCTGAGCTGTTGGGGCTCACGTCCACGTATTCCTTGTTCATGCTCCCCCCTGCCGCTCCAGCAGCCCCGCTCTCCTTATCCTTAAGGCTCCCTGAGAGGAACTGCAGGCTGCACTCTGAGTCCTGGCTGTCTACCTTGGCTCTGTACAGGGGCGGGGGATTGTCCGGCTTGCCCCGCAGGCCCAGGCTGGGGTGTTTGGGACTGGGACTGGGGCTGGGTGAGAGGCCACCACCGGCGGCAGCAGCCAAGCACTGGTCCAGCACATGGCTGTGGAGGAAGACGTTGTCGTCCCCCTCCTGGAAGCTGCTGTAGAGAGGCCCCAGTTTAATCTTGGCCGGGCCCATGGCAAAGTGCTGCTCGGAGAAGCTGTAGGGAGACACACGGCCCGGGTTGCGGTTGAAAGAGTACGAGTTGATGTCCTCTACGCTCAGCTGCCTCCAGCGTCCAGTCAGTTCCTCCTCGGTGGGGGCACCCATGCTGACCATGCTGGCCTGACTATCGGAGCGCTCCGCACCCCGGGGTCCTCCTCCTCCCTGGGCTGAGCCCACGCTGTGTGGCGATGCGTTGAGCGGCGAGTGGTACGGCTCACTGTAGCCGCAGGATGCTGTGCATACGTATGCCGGTGAAGAGCCACCGCCGCCTTTCGCAGGGCTGGGGGAAGGCGGCATTGCCATGTGCTGGAAGCTGTGGGACTTGGGGAAGACGCTGTGGCCAGGAGGGCTGTCCTTCTCATAGGATGAGGTGCTCTTTCGCTCGCCGTAACCTCCATCCCGCCAGTCCATGTAGAGCCCATGGTGGGAGGAGGACATGGTGCTGCTGGGTCCACCGCCGCAGCCTTCCCCGCCCTTCTCGTCTTCCGATGCCTGGCTGAAGCTGGAGTAGGAGCTAGTGGCCCTCAAGGAGCCCACAGCAAACTCTCCATGGAAGGAGGGGGCCCCATGATGGGAGAAGTTACCCGAATGGAAGGCTTCCTCCTCGGGGTTGGAGTCTGTGGAGTTCTGGGCCTGGAGAAGGAGACCCATGGGGCGGGCATGGACGTCCACGCTCTGTCTGCGCTCCTGCCAGCGCTCGGGGCAGTAGAGGGCCGTGTCGCTGCAGTAGAGGTCCGATGTGCGGTACGCTGTGCGGCGCCGGAGGCTTTCGGTGCCGCCGCCCACGCTAGAGGGCACAAAGTTATGGTCATGGCCCTCATCCTCCAATGGCTGGGGGCTGGGCGAACGGGTGTTGGGGCAGCTGCTGCCCGGCTCCGGCTTCTCTAGCACCTTGGCTATGACGGCGGTGGGCACAGCGTCGGAGTAGGGCGAGTGGCACAGCGCCATGGTGACGCCACGGCCTTGCTTCTCCATGTGGGAGCTCACCCGCTCCTGGAAGTCAATGGGCAGCTGGAGAGAGAGAAGTAGAAAGGGGCGTTGAGGAGAACTATTAAAAGACAGAAAGGAGAAAGACATGGATAGACAAACATGAATAAATGGGAGTTCATTGAAGAGAAGTTGATTCAGAAATTACAGCAATAAATAACAGAAAGGAGGACTACTACTCTAACAAAGTAATGTTTCAGAGATTTTTCCAGCAAAACTTTATCGACAACGAAACATTCCTTAATTGACCATGCTGTCTGACAACCACTATCATATCTCCCCATACATCTTCACAAACTCGCCAATATGGAATGCTCGCCACATCCTCACAGCTGTTTTATCAACGCTGTTCCCTAGACTCCAATCTAGAGTTTGAGTTTAGAGAAGTAATTTATTCTCGTGTGTTTACTCAGTCCAGCTCGGCGACCCCGTGGGACTTTCACAAGCCCTCCGCTCCTGGGCTTTATTTAGGAGCTTTACTTCTTATAGCTCAGTTGTTAACTTCGCTGAGTTTTAGGTTACATTCACCAGCATGGACACGGGTACATCAATACACACCAACACTGTCCCTTGCTAACAGTACATACAACTGTCCCCTCTGCTAACAGGACATACAACTGTCCCCTCTGCTAACAGTACATACAACTGTCCCCCTGCTAACAGGACATACAACTGTCCCCTCTGCTAACAGGACATACAACTGTCCCTCTGCTAACAGTACATACAACTGTCCCCTCTGCTAACAGGACATACAATCCCTCCTCTGCTACAGTACATACGACTGTCCCCTCTGCTACAGTACATACAACTGTCCCCCTCTGCTAACAGGACATACAACTGTCCCTCTGCTAACAGTACGTACAACTGTCCCCTCTGCTAACAGTACATACAACTGTCCCTCTGCTAACAGTACATACAACTGTCCCCTCTGCTAACAGTACATACAACTGTCCCCTCTGCTAAGGACATAACAACTGTCCCCCTCTGCTAACAGTACATACAACTGTCCCCTCTGCTAACAGGACATACAACTCCTCCTCTGCTAACAGTACATACGACTGTCCCCTCTGCTAACAGTACATACAACTGTCCCCTCTGCTAACAGGACATACAACTGTCCCCTCTGCTAACAGGACATACAACTGTCCCCTCTGCAAACAGACATACAACTGTCCCCTCTGCTAACAGTACATACAACTGTCCCCTCTGCTAACAGTACATACAACTGTCCCCTCTGCTAACAGTACATACAACTGTCCCTCTGCTAACAGGACATACAACTGTCCCCTCTGCTAACAGACATACAACTGTCCCTCTGCTAACAGTACATACAACTGTCCCCTCTGCTAACAGACATACAACTGCCCTCCTCTGCTAACAGTACATACACTGTCCCTCTGCTAACAGTACATACAACTGTCCCCTCTGCTAACAGGACATACAATTGTCCCTCTGCTAACAGTACGTACAACTGTCCCCTCTGCTAACAGTAACATACAACTGTCCCTCTGCTAACATACATACAACTGTCCCCTCTGCTAACATTACATACAACTGTCCCCTCTGCTAACAGTACATACAACTGTCCCCTCTGTAACAGTACTACAACTGTCCCCTCTGCTAACAGTACGTACAACTGTCCCCTCTGCTAACAGTACATACAACTGTCCCCTCTGCTAACATTACATACAACTGTCCCTCTGCTAACATTACATACAACTGTCCCCTCTGCTAACAGTACATACAACTGTCCCCTCTGCTAACAGTAATACAACTGTCCCTCTGCTAACATCACATACAATGTCCCTCTGCTAACAGTACGTACAACTGTCCCCTCTGCTAACAGTACATACAACTGTCCCCTCTGCTAACATTACATACAACTGTCCCCTCTGCTAACAGTACTACAACTGTCCCCTCTGCTAACAGTAATACAACTGTCCCCTCTTGCTAACAGGACATACAACTGTCCCTCTGCTAACAGACATACAACTGTCCCCTCTGCTAACAGTACATACAACTGCCCCTCTGCTAACAGTACATACGACTGTCCCCTCTGCTAACAGTACATACGACTGTCCCCTCTGCTAACAGTACATACACTGTCCCCTCTGCTAACAGGACATACAACTGTCCCCTCTGCTACAGTACTACAACTGTCCCCTCTGCTAACAGTACATACAACTGCCCCTCTGCTAACATTACATACAACTGTCCCCTCTGCTAACATTACATAAACTGTCCCCTCTGCTAACAGTACATACAACGTCCCCTCTGCTAACAGTACTACAACTGTCCCCTCTGCTAACAGTACTACAACTGTCCCCTCTGCTAACAGTACATACAACTGTCCCTCTGCTAACATTACATACAACTGTCCCCTCTGCTAACATTACATACAACTGTCCCCTCTGCTAACAGTACATACAACTGTCCCCTTGCTAACAGTACATACAACTGTCCCCTCTGCTAACATACATACAACTGTCCCCTCTGCTAACAGTACTACAACTGTCCCCTCTGCTAACAGTACATACAACTGTCCCCTCTGCTAACATTACATACAACTGTCCCCTCTGCTAACAGTACTACAACTGTCCCCTCTGCTAACAGTACATACAACTGTCCCCTCTGCTAACATACATACAACTGTCCCCTCTGCTAACAGGACATACAACTGTCCCCTCTGCTAACAGTACAAACAACTGTCCCCTCTGCTAACAGTACATACAACTGTCCCCTCTGCTAACAGTACATACAACTGTCCCCTCTAACATACATACAACTGCTCCCTCTGCTAACAGTACAAACAACTGTCCCCTCTGCTAACAGTACATACAACTGTCCCCTCTGCTAACAGTACATACAACTGTCCCCTCTGCTAACAGTACATACAACTGTCCCCTCTGCTAACAGACATACAACTGTCCCCTCTGCTAACAGTACAAACAACTGTCCCCTCTGCTAACAGTACATACAACTGTCCCCTCTGCTAACATTACATACAACTGTCCCCTCTGCTAACAGTACATACAACTGTCCCCTCTGCTAACAGTACATACAACTGTCCCCTCTGCTAACATTACATACAACTGTCCCCTCTGCTAACAGTACAATACAACTGTCCCCTCTGCTAACAGGACAATACAACTGTCCCCTCTGCTAACAGTACAAAAAACTGTCCCCTCTGCTAACAGTACAAACAACTGTCCCCTCTGCTAACAGTACAAACAACTGTCCCTCTGCTAACAGACATACAACTGTCCCCTCTGCTAACAGTACAAACAACTGTCCCCTCTGCTAACAGTACAAACAACTGTCCCCTCTGCTAACAGTACATACAACTGTCCCCTCTGCTAACATTACATACAACTGTCCCTCTGCTAACAGGACATACAACTGTCCCCTCTGCTAACAGCACATACAACTGTCCCTCTGCTAACAGGACATACAACTGTCCCCTCTGCTAACAGTACAAACAACTGTCCCCTCTGCTACAGTACAAACAACTGTCCCTCTGCTAACAGTACATACAACTGTCCCTCTGCTAACATTACATACAACTGTCCCCTCTGCTAACAGTACATACAACTGTCCCCTCTGCTAACATTACATACAACTGTCCCCCTGCTAACAGGACATACAACTGTCCCCTCTGCTAACAGTACAAACAACTGTCCCCTCTGCTAACATTACATACAACTGTCCCCTCTGCTAACAGACATACAACTGTCCCTCTGCTAACATTACATACAACTGTCCCTCTGCTAACAGTACATACAATGTCCCCTCTGCTAACAGGACATACAACTGTCTCCTCTGCTAACAGTACAAACAACTGTCCCCTCTGCTAACAGGACATACAACTGTCCCTCTGCTAAACGTACGTACAACTGTCCCCTCTGCTAACAGTACGTACAACTGTCCCCTCTGCTAACAGTACGTACAACTGTCCCCTCTGCTAACAGTACGTACAACTGTCCCCTCTGCTAACAGTACGTACAACTGTCCCCTCTGCTAACAGTAACTACAACTGTCCCTCTGCTAACAGTACAAACAACTGTCCCCTCTGCTAACAGACATAACAACTGTCCCCTCTGCTAACATTATACAACTGTCCCCTCTGTAACATTAATACAACTGTCCCTCTGCTACAGTACATACAACTGTCCCCTCTGCTAACAGACATACAACTGTCCCTCTGCTAACAGGACATACAACTGTCCCTCTGCTAACATTACGTACAACTGTCCCCTCTGCTAACAGTACAAACAACTGTCCCCTCTGCTAACAGGACATACAACTCCCCTTGTATTGACTGGACAGCCACAAGAAGAACAAAGTCCTGTAAATTATAGGCTGGTCTTCCTTCTAATTTTCTCTTCAGTAAATTACAGCATTGGGGGTCAGGGAGAAATGAGATTGTTTCTGTGGGGGGTGTCTCTCTTCTCTTCCCCCACTCTCTGTGTCTCCTCTCCCCCTGCTCTCTGTGTCTCCTCTCCCCCACTCTCTGTGTCTCCTCTCCATGCTCTCTGTGTCTCCTCTCCCCACTCTCTGTCTCCTCTCCCCTGCTCCCTGTGTCTCCTCTCCCCTGCTCCCTGTGTCTCCTCTCCACAGCTCCCTGTGTCTCCTCTCCCCAGCTCTCTGTGTCTCCTCTCCCAGCTCTTTGTGTCTCCTCTCCCCCGCTCTCTGTGTCTCCTCTCCCCGCTCTCTGTCTCCTCTCCCCAGCTCCCTGTGTCTCCTCTCCCCAGCTCTCTGTGTCTCCTCTCCCCAGCTCTTTGTGTCTCCTCTCCCCGCTCTCTGTGTCTCCTCTCCCCCGCTCTCTGTGTTCTCCTCTCCCCAGCTCTTTGTGTCTCCTCTCCCCCGCTCTCTGTGTCTCCTCTCCCCCGCTCTCTGTGTCTCCTCTCCCCAGCTCCCTGTGTCTCCTCTCCCCAGCTCTCTGTGTCTCCTCTCCCCAGCTCTTTGTGTCTCCTCTCCCCCGCTCTCTGTGTCTCCTCTCCACAGCTCCCTGTGTCTCCTCTCCCCAGCTCCCTGTGTCTCCTCTCCACAGCTCCCTGTGTCTCCTCTCCCCAGCTCCCTGTGTCTCCTCTCCCCTGCTCCTGTGTCTCCTCTCCCCAGCTCCCTGTGTCTCCTCTCCACAGCTCCCTGTGTCTCCTCTCCCCAGCTCTCTGTGTCTCCTCTCCCCAGCTCTTTGTGTCTCCTCTCCCCCTCTCTCTTTGTCTCCTCTCCCCAGCTCCCTGTGTCTCCTCTCCCCAGCTCTCTGTGTCTCCTCTCCCAGCTCTCTGTGTCTCCTCTCCCCCGCTCTCTGTGTCTCCCTCTCCCCCGCTCTCTGTGTCTCCTCTCCCCAGCTCCCTGTGTCTCCTCTCCCCTGCTCCCTGTGTCTCCTCTCCCCAGCTCTCTGTGTCTCCTCTCCCCAGCTCCCTGTGTCTCCTCTCCCCAGCTCCCTGTGTCTCCTCTCCCCTGCTCCCTGTGTCTCCTCTCCCCAGCTCTCTGTGCTCCTCTCCCTGCTCCCTGTGTCTCCTTT
>NC_036849.1:30898017-30921591 GCF_002910315.2 Salvelinus sp. IW2-2015
CACACGCCACACACAACACCACACCACACACACACCACACACACACACACACACACACACACACACACACACACACACACAACACACACACACACACACACCACCCACACCACACACACACACACACACACACACACACACACACACACACACACACACACACACACACCACACACACACTCTGCTAACAGGACATACAACTGTCCCCTCTGCTAACAGTACATACAACTGTCCCCTCTGCTAACAGGACATACAACTGTCCCCTCTGCTAACAGTACATACAACTGTCCCCTCTGCTAACAGTACATACAACTGCCCTCTGCTAACAGGACATACAACTGTCCCCTCTGCTAACAGGACATACCACACTGTCCCCTCTGCTAACAGTACATACAACTGTCCCCTCTGCTAACAGGGCATACAACTCCCTCCTCTGCTAACAGTACATACGACTGTCCCCTCTGCTAACAGTACATACAACTGTCCCTCTGCTAACAGGACATACAACTGTCCCTGTGCTAACATACATACAACTGTCCCCTCTGCTAACAGTACGTACAACTGTCCCCTCTGCTAACAGTACATATAACTGTCCCCTCTGCTAACATTACATACAACTGTCCCCTCTGCTAACAATACATACAACTGTCCCCTCTGCTAACAGTACATTACAACTGTCCCCTCTGCTAACAGTACGTACAACTGTCCCCTCTGCTAACAGTACGTACAACTGTCCCCTCTGCTAACAGTACATACAACTGTCCCCTCTGCTAAATTACATACAACTGTCCCCTCTGCTAACATTACATACAACTGTCCCCTCTGCTAACAGTACATACAACTGTCCCTCTGCTAACAGTACATACAACTGTCCCCTCTGCTAACATACATACAACTGTCCCCTCTCTAAACAGTACGTACAACTGTCCCCTCTGCTAACAGTACATACAACTGTTCCCCTCTGCTAACATTACATACAACTGTCCCCTCTGCTAACAGTTACGTACAACTGTCCCTCTGCTAACAGTACATACAACTGTCCCCTCTGCTAACATACATACAACTGTCCCTCTGCTAACAGGACATACAACTGTCCCCTCTGCTAACAGTACAAACAACTGTCCCCTCTGCTAACAGTACAATACAACTGTCCCCTCTGCTAACAGTACATACAACTGTCCCTCTGCTAACAGTACAAACAACTGTCCCCTCTGCTAACAGTACAAACAAACTGTCCCCTCTGCCTAACAGTACATACAACTGTCCCCTCTGCTAACAGTACATACAACTGTCCCCTCTGCTAACAGTACATACAACTGTCCCCTCTGCTAACAGGACATACAACTGTCCCCTCTGCTAACAGTACAAAAACTGTCCCCTCTGCTAACAGTACATACAACTGTCCCCTCTGCTAACAGGACATACAACTGTCCCCTCTGCTAACAGACATTACAACTGTCCCCTCTGCTAACAGTACAAACAACTGTCCCCTCTGCTAACAGTTACATACAACTGTCCCCTCTGCTAACAGTACAACAACTGTCCCCTCTGCTAACAGTACATACAACTGTCCCCTCTGCTAACAGGACATACAACTGTCCCCTCTGCTAACAGTACAAACAACTGTCCCCTCTGCTAACAGTACAAAACAACTGTCCCTCTGCTAACAGTACAAACAACTGTCCCCTCTGCTAACAGGACATACAACTGTCCCCTCTTGCTAACAGTACAAACAACTGTCCCCTCTGCTAACAGTAACATACAACTGTCCCCTCTGCTAACAGACATACAACTGTCCCTCTGCTAACAGTACATACAACTGTCCCCTCTGCTAACATACATACAACTGTCCCCTCTGCTAACAGTACATACAACTGTCCCCTCTGCTAACAGGACATACAACTGTCCCCTCTGCTAACAGTACAAACAACTGCTCCCCTCTGCTAAACAGTACAAACAACTGTCCCCTCTGCTAACAGTACATACAACTGTCCCCTCTGCTAACAGTAAAACAACTGTCCCCTCTGCTAAACAAGTACATACAACTGTCCCCTCTGCTAACATTTACCATACAACTGTCCCCTCTGCTAACAGTACAAACAACTGTCCCCTCTGCTAACAGTACATACAACTGTCCCCTCTGCAACATTACATACAATGATCTCTCTCTTTTCCCCTGCTCTCTGTGTCTCCTGTCGCTTCCCTTCCCTTTTGTCCCTCCACTATCAAACACAGAGCTACAGGTAAAAAACGAAGAGAGAAAAAGATGAAGTACCCAATGTTGCTTTTTGGTTGACAATAGACGCTCGGCAGAAAAATACCATTGTTGTTTTAAAAGTACGGAGCAACAGTTGAAGTCGGAAGATTACGTACACCTTTGCCAAATACATTTAAACTCAGTTTTTCACAATTCCTGACATTAAATCATAGTAAAATGTACCTGTTTTAGGTCATTTAGAATCACCACTTTATTTTAAGAATGTGAAATGTCAGAATAATAGTAGAGAGAATTATTTATTTCAGCTTTTATTTCTTTCATCACATTCCCTGTGGGTCAGAAGTTTACATACACTCAATTAGTATTTGATAGCATTGCCTTTAAATTGTTTAACTTGGGTCAAACGTTTTGGGTAGCCTTCCACAAGCTTCCCACAATAAGTTGGGTGAATTTGTAACTGAGTCAGGTTTGTAGGCCTCCTTGCTCGTACATGCTTTTTCAGTTTTGCCCACACATTTTCTATAGGATTGAGGTCAGGGCTTTGTGATGGCCACTCCAATACCTTGACTTTGTTGTCCTTAAGCCATTTTACCACAACTGTGGAAGTATGCTTGGGGTCATTGTCCATTTGGAAGACCCATTTGTGACCAAGCTTTAACTTCCTGACTGATGTCTTGAGATGTTGCTTCAATATATCCACATAATTTTCCTGCCTCATGATGCCATCTATTTTGTGAAGTACATCAGTCCTCCTGCAGCAAAGCACCCCCACAACAAGATGCTGCCACCCAGGTGCTTCACGGTTAGGACGGTGTTCTTCGGCTTGCAAGCCTCTCCCTTTTTCCTCCAAACATAACCTTAGTCTGTTTTTTTGGGGTGGTTTAGGAGCAGTGGCTTCTTCCTTGCTGAGCGGCCTTTCAGGTTATGTCGATTTAGGACTCGTTTTACTGTGGATATAGATACTTTTGTACCTATTTCCTCCAGCATATTCACAAGTGTCCTTTGCTGTTGTTCTGGGATTGATTTGCACTTTTCGCACCAAAGTACGTTCATCTCTAGGAGACAGAATGCGTCTCCTTCCTGAGCGGTATGACGGCTGCGTGGTCCCATGGTGTTTATACTTGCATACTATCGTTTGTACAGATGAACGTGGTACCTTCAGGCATTTGGAAATTGCTCCCAAGGATGAACCATACTTGTGGAGGTCTACAATTTTTTTCTGAGGCCTTGGCTGATTTCTTTTGATTTTCCCATGATGTCAAGCAAAGAGGCACTGATTTTGATAGCCTATCAGAAGCTTCTAAAGCCATGACATCATTTTCTGGAATTTTCCAAGCTGTTTAAAGACACAGTCAACTTAGTGTATGTAAACTTTCGACCCACTGGAATTGTGATACAGTGAATTAGAAGTGAAATAATCTGTCTGTAAAGAATTGTTGGAAAAATCACTTGTGTCATGCACAAAGTAGATGTCCTAACCGACTTGTTAACAAGAAATGTGTGGAGTGGTTGAAAAACGAGTTTTAATGACTCCAACCTAAGTGTATGTAAACTTCCGACTCCAGCTGTATTTTTAGTAGCCTGCCTACCCCATTGAGAACGGAGTGGGGAAGCAGGTGAGACTGCAGGGTTAACACGCGCCTCCAACATGCCGTGTTCAGCAGCTTTCCTGAGTGGCTCATCTGCACACCGATCAATTCATCTGGCTGGTAATTAGCAGCGTTAAGTCCCAATGAGAATCACGCAGCGATCCCTTTGATCGCGCTCAGCTATATTCACCGCTGCATTTTTTTTTCACSGATTCGTCAATGCTCTGGAATTGGTCATTGACATTCATTACTAGTGCTGCGTCTCACTTTCAGTTGACTTGGAGGGATGTGCTTTCAAAAAACAATCACTGTTATTTCAGTATGAAAATATGAGTGTGATTATGGACAGCTGAATGAGTCAATCGATAACAACCGCTGTGGTCCCTGGTATCTTACTGTATTTCAATTACTCCTTCAATTTCATTCCGTAGCAGCATTGCTACTTGGCCCATATATGCGTGGCATTACGTTGAAAAAATCGGCCCATGTCTGTGAGGCATTTCTAAGAGAATTTATGAGGATTTTTCGCTCATGCTTCACTTCCTAATTCCCCTTTGTGTGGACTAGATGTTGTTGGAGACAGTTTGTCCTCTGTTGTGCTCAGTTGTATGGTCAAATCAACAGGGGGAGAATTAAGTGGCCATCAAGAGCCTGACAGAACAGCATTTGAGACAGGGCTGTTTGTTAGCGGTGAGTGGGTGTAGATGAGAACTCACCTCAGACAGCTTGTGGGCTCTGCGGTGTGACTTGGAGCACTGTAGGAGCTGTGTTGCCAGGTTACAGTCCTTTCTGTACAGGTCCTGGCATGGGACAGATGGACACTGTTGTTGAGTCATAGGTCGGGGTGCCATGCAGACTTAAGAACAGTATTAATTTTAATGGGGAGTAACTGACCTAAATCTATTTCAAATAGGTTACTACAATAATTGCTTTGCAGTTATATTAAATATAGAAATACATGTAAATTCCATGTAATTGCATGGTATTTGTACGTCAGAGTAGAATGGGACCAAACAGTAATTTCAGCATGTGGCGTTCGCGTACACACCAATGCTCGACAAACAAAAAATAATGTCCCCAAAAATGATATTACAAATTGACTACTAGTCTTTATCTGTTCTTCCCCCTCAAGTCTCTTGTGACAACCCCAAAAGTTGACTTCCATTTAAAGTTGAGGGTCTCACAAGGTAAGGCTCCACTTAGGGAGAACACAATCAAAGGAACAAACACACTATCAATTACCGAACAAATCCATCCGCCCAGAAAAAYATGGTGCTAGTTTTTCTGATCAGGCACCTATTGATTTGAGGGTCACTGCTGTACATCTTACTCTATTCATTTAAAGAATGAAGAAGTTGTGATGATGAAAATGTACTATGAGATTTTTATGTTCATGTTCGAGTTGGCACGGTTGGCAAGGCCATCACCAGGCTTTGGTCTAATTGGGTGTGTAGTTTTTTTCAGTGAATCACTTCAAAAACTCATGAAGTAAGGATTTTGCACAATGGCTGGCTATATACTCACATTGTCCTCTCTGAGCTTTTCAATGGTGATCTTGGCCTCCATGAGGTGATTGTTGAGGACGATGATCTCTCGACTCAGCGCTCTTTTCTCATCCTCATGGTGCTGGGACTAAATCAGAGAGGAGAGGTGGAAAGAGGAGAGAAAGAGAGGAAATTAGGAATTGAGATACCAGGAAGGGGAAATGAAAGGAGAGGAAGAGAAAGTCAAAGGAAAGCAGGAGAAAGCAAATGAGAGAAGAGGTGGAGAGCAGCCAGTCAGCCAGCCAGCCAGTGTTCACGCTCTTTTTCTGCCAGTAGCAGGTCGTAATTAAAGGAAGATTACATTGGCCAGTGCCCATATCAAATCAATTACGCTGCCAGGGTGAGAGAAAGTAGCAATCTTGGAGTCCTGAGAAATTTAAGCTTCTTGTATTGCGGTTGCAGCGACTGTCATTTTGTGACCCCGAAACCTGACACGTTAGTATTTCCTGTGATTTAGCCTCAAACACTAAACGGTTACTAGATGCTTTCTCCCCTCACCCAATCATTTTCAACATCCTGTTGTGTGGCAGGATTTGACAAAAGATGCATCATCAAGTTCCCGACGGACAATAGTCATAATTGTTTTGAAATACAGGGGTGGGAGATAAATTAAATAGAAGTCAATTAATGTCAGTTTGAGCAATAGGTTGGTATTGATATCCAAATCCATTCTGTAAGCCTCTTATTAATCAGCTCTGGGATGTTGCTTTGGCAGTCTCATTCATTCCTATGACGTTCCACATTGTAATCATATTTCACTCTGGTTGGTCTTTGGCAGTCTCATTCATTCCTATGACGTTCCACATTGTAATCATATTTCACCGACAGTAGGGCTTGCTCCGCTCCTTCTCCCGACAGTAGGGCTTGCTCCGCTCCTTCTCCCGACAGTAGGGCTTGCTCCGCTCCTCCTCCACAGTCGGGCTTCCCGCCTCCTTCTCCCCGACAGTAGGGCTTGCTCCGCTCCTTCTCCCGACAGTAGGGCTTGCTCCGCTCCTTCTCCCGACAGTAGGGCTTGCTCCGCTCCTTCTCCTGACAGTAGGGCTTGCTCCGCTCGTTCTTCCGTCAGTTGAAAGTGCAGTGTACAGCTAATAATTTCCACGATAATTGCCTCGAAAGTGAACATAAACTATATTGAAACTAATTTCACACATACAGTGCCTTCGGAGGGTATTCAGACCCCTTGACTTTTTCCACATTTTGTTACATTACAGCTTTATTCAGAAATTGATTCAATAGTTTTTCCCCCTCATCAATCTACACACATTATGACAAGGCAAAAACAGGTTTTTATAATTTTTGGCTAATTTATAAAAAATAAAAAAAACTGAAATATCACATTTACATAAGTATTCAGATCCTTTACTCAGTACTTTGTTGAAGCACCTTTGGCAGTGATTACAGCATTGAGTCTTCTTGGGAATGAGGCTACAAGCTTGGCACACCTGTATTTGGAGAGTTTAACTCATTCTTCTCTGCAGATCCTCTCAAGCTCTGTCAGGTTGGATGGGGAGCATTGCTGCACAGCTATTTTCAGGACTCTCCAGAGATGTTAGATTGGGGTTAAGTCCGGGCTCTGGCTGGGCCACTCAAGGACATTCAGAGACTTGTCCCGAAGCCACTCCTGCGTTGTCTTGGTTGTGTGCTTTGGGTCGTTGTCCTTTGGGAAGTTGAACCTTCACCCCGGTCTAAGGTCCGGAGCACTCTGGAACAGGTTTTCATCAGTGATCTCTCTATACTTTGCTCTGTTCATCTTTCCCTCGATCCTGATTCTTCTTCCAGTTCGTGTTGCTGAAAAACATCCCCACAGCATGATGCTTCCACCACCATGCTTCACCGTAGGGATGGTGACAGGTTTCTTCCAGACGTGTCTCGGAGCTCCATCGAAATTGGCAATTGTAGGCCCTTTTTAGACCTATACATGCCTCCTGTAAGACCCTATGATCTGTGAACCGTACATGATACAGACAACATCTTGGTGTCATTATCCTCCTTATAGTGTGCTCTAACATATGGAATATGTCTAGATTCTGAAATACACATTTTCACAATAACCTCTAAGAGGTTAACATTTTCAAATGTGAAAGGAATGTAGGAGAATATAACACAATAGATCTGGTAAAAGATAATACAAATAAAAAAACAATGCATTTCTGTTCAAAATGTTGTATCAGGACTGCCCGAATGTGCCTAATTTGTTTATTAATAACTTTTCATGATCAAAATTGTGCACTCTCTGTATCTAAAAAGGGCCTAAAATGTCCACTTTCATCATGATTTTCTCAAAATTGATTTGTCATACAAATCTAAAAAGCTTTACAAACATCCTTCCTCCCAATTCAGTTTTTATGTGAAAATTGCCATAACAACCTGATACCCAAAATATTTTCTGCTCCTGCTGCCTTGGAATCCCTCATATATGAAAAATCCAGAATACTACTGGGTTTATAGATGAATATTGAAAGATTGTATTCTGACATGCAGATGTAATCTATCTCCCTCACTTGTGATATTCTTGTCAATTTGGAGCTAAACTGTGTTTTTCAGTGGGTTTATTTATATATTACACTCCCAAGGGAACAATGAAAACTTTTATCTCTTGACATCAGATTGACAAACGGCTCATGCGCCGCCATTTTAATCAAATCTGAGTCAGCCATTCCTTGCGTAAACCGTGAGATGAGGAAACACGATGAGAATAGATAACACCCAACCTCACTCGTAAATTGCTATTGTATCTACATCCAGATTGGCTCTGAATAGACTAAGGTAACAACCAAACAATTTGTAATGACCAAGGTTACATTTTGTCCTCTCTGCTGAATAGAACGCTCCGTGGGTGACAATGAAGCGAGAATGACTCCTAGATTGACTCGTGTCCTGCTCCATTTCCTACTGTACAATATACCGATGCCGAAGGTCCCATTGACACGAATTGTGACCTACTGTTACTAGGGTCAGAGCACAGGGCAATTAGACATTTCCCCTCACCTTCCCATCCAACCACTGCCGCAGGATTGGGCGAAGTGGTTTCCATGACAACCTTTCAAATCAAAATGGTACCCTGTTTCGCACAAACCCAACGGATATTGATTCCTCTCGCCGTATGATGTAACATTCTAATGGAATAGTAAGATAAACAAGGTCGGTTCTTTGTCTGACTTCCGGGTTCTGTTTTCCTGTAATGATTTTGAGAGGAGAGGGTATAATAAGTACAAATGTGTGTTGGGTGAGAAATAAACTGGTTTTTAGAATGACTGCAGTATCGTGATTTCCCTATGCCGTTTAGGCTGTCTGTCTCCGCTGAGCTGCTATCTTCTCCAGGCCAACAAACACTGAAGTTGGGGAAGGGGAAAGGGACATTTTTWGTTTATTTAACTAGGCAAGTCAGTTAAGAACAAATTCTTATTTACAATGATGGCATAGGAACAGTGGYTTTACTGCCTTGTTCAGGGGCAGAACAACATATTTTTACCTTGTCAGTTGATTGCAGATTTGATCTAGCAATCTTTTGGTTACTAGTCCAATGCTCTAACCACTAGGCTACCTGCCACCCCAAGTTGGGGWAGGGGAGAGAAAAACACAAGATTATATAGGCTTCTGTGAAAAACGACAATTTCTAACCTTAAGAAAAAYGATTTCCAACCATCTCATAAATAACCACCTGCCCTAAAGTTTTAAACCATCAATCGGTAAAATATTTTGTCTACAAGTCCCTAAAGGAGAGGGCTGGCCATATGTGACATAAAAGCCATTTAAATAAAAGTTTGATGTGCTTCAAGTGAACAGTAGGTTTTCTTTAGATTTTCTTTTCCCCTTTTGGCACAATTTCAATTCTTAGGGTGAGAGACAGTATTTTTTGAAGAAGTTCATATCTTTATCTAGGTCCAGTTTGATAGCTGTTTGAGATATTTCCATCAATAGACAACAAGCCCAGTTAATGGATGAGGGGTAAGGCATGCTGGTAGGTCAAATGGGAAGACGGGAAGACGAACAAGACGCTCAGGGGGGAAAAAAACAAAGGGATGATTTAAGAAGATCGAGTCAAACATTTCAGCAAATCATCAAATCCTCTCTGATATCTTTGGCACCTCGAGTAGCAACATCAATACAATGGAAACTCAACTAGCATGTGACTTATTTGCTGAACAAAGCAGAATGATGCTTTGTTTTCATTGAAAAGCTTTGACTAATGAGAACACAGTGAATGGCACCTTGAGAAATCTGTGACTCAGAAAACATGCTCTTCTGGCATACTAGTGAGCATGGCAGAAATGCAACGCACACTGATGAGAACTGTTATTATGGATGAAGTGCCTCTGAACCACCCACTGCAGTGTGAGTAGGGCCGGGAGCTGCCTGCTTAGTCGAGGTCTAGGAAAGCACACACACACCCTTAATCAGAACAGCCTCAATTCCATCGGGCCATGGACTTTACAAGGTGTCGAAAGCATTCCACAGGGATGCTGGCCTATATTGACTCCATTGAAGTCACTTGTAAAATCCACTTCAATCAGTGTAGATGAAGGAGAAGAGACAGGTTAAAGAATGATTTTTAGTGAGCACCAGCCAACCAGCCAACTTGAGACAACTGTTGGAACACTGCTGTGTCAAGTTGGCTGGATATCTTTTCGGGAAACTGCTGAGCATGAAAACCCCAACAGCGTTGCAGTTCTTGACYCAAACCGTTGCYCCTGGCACCTACTACCATACCCTGTTCAAAGGCACTTCAATCTTTTTTCTTGCCCATTCAGCCTCAAGCCTGACTAGTCTCCCAGTCCCTGCAGCTGAAAAACATCCCCACAACATGATTCAGCGTGCTGCTGGCCGGCTTCAGCGTGCTGCTGGCCGGCTTCAGCGTGCTGCTGGCCGGCTTCAGCGTGCTGCTGGGGCCGGCTTCAGCGTGGCTGCTGGCCAAGCTGCTGGCCGGGTTCAGCGTGCTGCTGGCCGGCTTCAGCGTGCTGCTGGCTTGGTTCAAAATCGAATTAAATCAAGTTGTATTGCGTACACATATTTTTGAAGATGTTATCGCGGTTGTAGCGAATTGCTTATGTTCCTAGCTCCAACAGTGCAGTAATACCTAACAATACACGCAAACCCCAAAGAAGTTAAGAAATATTAGAATGAGCAATGTCAGAGTCTGGAGTATACACTCACCGGACAGTTTATTAGGTACACATCCCCTTTCACAAAAATGAATCGCTRCTACAGACAGTGAGTCACATGGCCTTGGCTTGCTATATAAAGCAGGCAGACAGGCATCAAGGCATTCAATTATTGTTCATGTCTAGGGTTTACRGAGAATGGTGCGACAAACAAAAAACGTCCAGTCTGTGGCAGTCCTGTCGGTGAAAACAGCCCATTGATGAGAGAGGTCGAAGGAGAWTGGGAAGAATCGTGCAAACTAACAGACGGGCCGCAAACAGACAAATAACGGCACAATACAACAGAACGGAACTGCATCTCATTTGATTGTATTTATTAGGATCCCCAATTGCGACAGCTAGTATGACTGGGGTCCGACACATAACGGAAAAAAACATTACAGACAAAATACTACAATTTACATAAATGTAAAAACATTAACATGTAGTGTGTGTGTACCCATACATGTCAGTACATACACACAACAAGTAGGTCACATGGGGGTTTGGCGTTGTGCCGTGAGGTGTTGCTTTCTTTGTTTTTTGAAACCAGGTTTGCAGTTCACTTGTGCGATATGAGATGGAAGGGAGTTCCATAAACTCATGGCTCTGTATAATATTGTACGTTTCCTTGAATTTGTTATGGACCTGGGGACTGTGAAAAGACCCCAGGTGGCATGTCTGGTTGAGTAAGTGTGTGTGTCAGTGCTGTGTATAAGTTGACTATGCAGACAATTTGGAATTTCCAACACATGAATGCTTCTTATAAAAACAAGAAGTGATGCAGTCAGTCTTTCCTCAACTCTTAGCCAAGAGAGACTAGTATGCATAGTATTAATATTAGCCCTCTGATTACAATGAAGAGCAAGACGTGACGCTCTGTTCTGGGCCAGCTGCAGCATAARTAGATCTTTCTTTGCAGCACTAGACCTATGATGCAGCACTAGACCAAATTAACTTTTAAGAAGGCACACATGTTAATTGAAATGCATTCCAGGTGACTACCTCATTAAGCTGGTTGAGAGAATGCCAAGCGTGTGCAAAGCTGTCATCAAGAAAAAAGGTGGCTATTTGAAGAATCTAAAATATAACGTATATTTTGATTTGTTTAACACTTTTTTGGTTACTACATGATTCCATATGTGTTATTTCATAGTTTTGATGTCTTCACTATTATTCTACAATMTAGAAAATAGTACAAGTAAAGAAAAACCCTTGAATGAGTAGGTGTTATAAAACTTTTGACCGGTAGTGTAATGTTTTTCTAAAACAAGTTATGGTCAATAATATCAAAGGCTGCACTGAAATCTAGCAGTGCAGCTCCCACAATACTCTTATTATCAATTTCTTTCAACCAATCATCAGTCATTTGTTTCAGTGCAGTACARGTTGAATGCCCTTCTCTATAAGCATGCTGAAAGTCTGTTGTTKATTTGTTTATAGAGAAATAGCTGAAATAGCTGTTTTGCTGTGAGTTTCACTTAGTAATAAAAAGATGTGGAACCCAGATCACGCTGCGCTTTGGTCCACTTATTATAACGATCATGACYCACATATACGATCAAGCATTTCACACACATTATTTAAATACTGACTGTTAGCATTTGGTGGCCTARGGCAGCACCCCAAAATAATAGGCTTTAGATGAGGCAGGTGAACCTGCAACCACAACAATTTAATAATGCTTGACATGAGATCTTCTCTAAGCATTACAGGGATATGGCTCTGAATATATACAGAAACACCTCCCCCATAAGCATTACTGTCTCTTCTATAGATGTTATATCCTTGTATTGCTTCTGCTGTATCATCAAAGGGATTATGTAAATTAGTCTCAGAAATGGTTAATGTACTAGTGTTATCTGATGTTAGCAAGTAATCGATTTCATGAACCTTATTTCTAAGGCTACATATATTACTATGGGCTATTTTTAGCCCTTTCCTTTGTAGCTTCTCAGAGATTGACGTAATATGGTAAAGAGCAAACAACGCAAGATAGAAAACAAACATTCAGCAGTCCATTAATCAGTTGTAAGTGTGCGTAAGTGTGTGTGTGTGCTTTGGGGTTGAAGCTACGAACCCATAGGCTTGGCTCTCTCATCCCTTCCAGGCTTTTGGGAGGGAGGGTGGACAATGAGGCTGTCATAGCAGATGTAAGCAATGTCCCCAAGCGCTCTGGAAGCTTTCATGGGTGAGTTCTTTCCTCTTTTGGACCACAGTCTTAGGTCAGTTAGGATCACCACTTTATTTTAAGAATGTGAAATGTAAGAATAATAGTAGAGAGAATGATTTATTTCAGCTTTTATTTCTTTCATCACATTCCCAGTGGGTCAGAAGTTTACATACACTCAATTAGTATTTGGTAGCATTGCCTTTAAATTGTTTGTTTAACTTGGGTCAAACGTTTTGGGTAGCCTTTCACAAGCTTCCCACAATAAGCTGGGTGAATTTTGGCCCATTCCTCCTGACAGAGCTGGTGTAACTGAGTCAGGTCTGAAGGCCTCCTTGGCCACACATGCTTTTTCAGTTCTGCCCATACATTTTCTATAGGATTGAGGTCAGGGCTTTGTGATGGCCATTCCAATACCTTGGTTTTGTTGTCCTTAAGCCATTTTGCCACAACTTTGGAAGTATGCTTGGGGTCATTGTCCATTTGGAAGACCCATTTGCGACCAAGCTTTAACTTCCTGACTGATGTCTTGAGATGTTGCTTCAATATATCCACATAATCTTCCATTCCCATGATTCCATCTATTTTGTGAAGTGCACCAGTTCCTCCTGGAGCAAAGCATCCCCACACCATGATGCTTCACGGTTGGGATGGTGTTCTTCAGCTTGCAAGCCTCCCCTTTTTCCTCCAAACATAACGATGGTCATTATGGCCCCAAAAATGTTTTTTGTTTCATCAGACCAGAGGACATTTCTCCAAAAAGTACAATCTTTGTGCCCATGTGCAGTTGCAAACCGTAGTCTGGCTTTTTTATGGCAAGGCCTTGGCTGACTTCTATGATTTTCCCATGATGTCAAGCAAAGTGCCACTGAGTTTGAAGGTAGGCCTTGAAATACATCCACAGGTACACCTCCAATTGACTCAAATGATGTCAATTAGCCTATCAGAAGCTTCTAAAGCCATGCACAGGCACAGTCAACTTAGTGTATGTAAACTTCTGACCCACTGGAATTGTGATACAGTGAATGATAAGTGAAAATAATCTGTCTGTGAACAATTGTTGGGAAAATGACTTGTGTCATGCACCAAGTAGATGTCCTAACCGACTTGCCAAAACTATAGTTTGTTTACAATACCTTTTACATAGTTGTTGAAAAATGACTATTTAACAGTCTGATGGCTTGGAGATAGAATCTGTTTTTCCGTCTCTCGATCCCAGCTTTGATGCACCTGTGCTGTCTCCACCTTCTAGATGGATGTGGGGTGAACAGGCCGTGGCTTGGGTAGCTGAAATCCTTGATGATCTTTTTGGCCTTCCTGTGACACCGGGTGCTGTAGATGTCCTGGAGGGCAGGCAGTGTGCCCCCGGCTAACCACACCACCCTCTGGAGAGCCCTGCGGTTATTGACGGTGCAGTTGCCGTACTGGGCGGTGATAAAGCCCAACAGGATGCTCTCAATGGTGCATGTGTAGACGTTTATGAGGGTCTTAGGGGCCAAGAAAAATTCCTTCAGCGGCATGAGGTTGAAGAGGCGCTGTTGCTGTTGTGTGGATTGACCATTTCAGGTTGTCGGTAATGTGAACACAGAGGAATTTGCAGCTTTTCACCCTCTCCAATGCGGCCCATTGATGTGGATGGGGCGTGTTCCTTTTGCTGTCTCCTGAAGATTAAGATCAGCTCCTTCATTTTGCTGTTGTTGAGGGAGAGGTTATTTTCCTGGCACCACTCCGGCAGGGCCCTCACCTCCTCCCTGTATGCTAACTCGTCTTTGTTGGTAATCAGGCCTACCACTGTTGTGTCATCTGCAAACTTGATGATGGAGAAAGAGACCATGCAGTCATGAGTGAACTGGGAGTACAGGAGGGGGCTGAGGACGCACCCTTGTGGGGCCCCCCTTGTTGAGGATCAGCATAGCGGAGCAGTTGTAGCCTACCTTCACCACCTGGGGTTGGCCCGTCATGAAGTCCAGGACCCAGTAGCACAGGGCAGAGTTCAGACCCAGGGCCCGGAGCTTAGTGATGAGCTTGGATTGTACTATGGTATTGAAGGCTGAGCTGTTGTCTGAACAGCATTCTTACATAGGTATTCCTCTTGTCAAGATGGGATAGGGCTGTGTACAGTGTGATGGCAATTGCATCAGCGTGGATCTGTTGGGGCGGTATGCAAATTGTAGTGGGTCTTGGCTGMCAGGTAAGGTGGAGGTGATATGATCCTTAACTTGCCTCTCAAATCGCTTCATGATGACAGAAGTGAGCGTTACGGGGCGATAGTAATTTAGTTCAGTTACCTTRGCTTTCTTGGGTTCAGGAACTGGGATGGGGAGAGATAGAATATGTCTGTAAACACTCCAGCCAGCTGGTCTGCACATGCTCTGAGGACGCGGCTATAGATGCTGTCTGTGCCGGCAACCRTGCGAGGGTTAACACTCTTAAATGTGTTACTCACGTCAGCCACGGAGAACAAGAGCTCACAGTCCTCGTGAGTGGCGGTGGCCCGCATCGGTCCCTGCCACATACGTCTCATGTCTGAGCTGTTGAATTGTGACTCCACTGTTTTGCCTGTCTGTTTGCCTTATGGAGGTCATAGCGGGACTGTTTGTACTCGTCCATGTTCCCAGTCACTTTGCCGTGGTTAAATTGCGGTGTTTGTGCTTTCAGTTTTGTGAGAATGCTGCCATCTATCCACGTTTTTTGGATTGAATAAGTTATAATTGTCACAGTGGTAACAACATCTTCTATGCACTTCCTGATGAACTTAGTCACCGAGCAAGTGTATACGTCAATATTATTCTCAGAGGCAACCCGGAACATATCACAATCTTGAAGCATAGATTCCGATTGGTCAGACCAATGTTGAACAGTCATTGTTACGGGTACTTCCTGTTTAAGTGTCTGCCTATAGAAGGGGGGGGGGCAGAATGGTGATCGGATTTTCCAAAGGGCCGTCCCAGAAGGGGGAGTAGCAATGGTGAAGAATCCTCTTGTCAACATTACAGTCACCACAGCCAGGGAGGGCTGCATTCCACGCAAATAGGGCCAGGAGTTGTTCCCCGACCATGTGACTTGACCAGGAAAATCTCTGGGCCCTAGTCAGGTAACACGTTTAGAAACAACTCCTGTCGCTACATAAAATAATGTAAACACTTTCGGACAACCCGCTCACACTATATTCTCRATTCTACATTCTCTTCTTAGTGTGTTGGTTCAATTGTTTGGTTTGTATTTTTTTGAATGACCTTTCTTGGTTTCTGCTCAGAACTTTTTAATTGCATGTTTGATCTGATTGACCCTATTTTCTCGCWGTGTCTATCTAAGACCATTTCCTGCTCTATAAATATTTCCCCCTTGAAAATACAATTTGCGAGACATAAAAAAGGAATGACAATCAGAATGAGGCTTCTGAGGAAATCCTTCACTATTTCCTGTCATGAACAGTGATTAGTTACACCAAGGTCGCTAGACAGACTATTCTTTTGAAAAGCCAACCACCAATAATTTCACGACTGGAATACAAAAGAAGTGTGCGTGACAGAATACGATTTGTGATTCATTTTTCGGCTCTTGTCTTTTCTCCGTATGACAATGCAATGAGGATTACTCAGACCGTACAAAAAGCCAGGCTAAGCGATGGGTGAAGAAACAACGAATAATACACAAACACTATAGAATTGGTGTAAATTATAGAGTTTTCTTAGATCAATGTTCAAAATCGGTCATGCAGTCTTATACCTCAGCACCAATGGATAGAATACAAAACATGTAGCCCACAAATAGGGATGGCTGYAATCAACGTTGAGACAACGTTGTGTGTTGGTTGTGCTTTGATGGCCGTACTTTTAGAACTTGTCAAATCACTATCTTCTGTACGAACAGTTGCCTGAGGAAATCACTTTGTCTTTAATCATCTAAGAAGAGGTGATTGTGAAAATAAATTAATTTCACACACATTGTCGTCTTCTATTAAAACGTCCTCACAGATAGGGAGCCACGGTGACTCAAATTTCTGTTCTGATGAGATTAAAAAAATATATATAAAGTTTTAATCATGATACGTCTTAAATATGGACCTGTAGCGTGGCTGCGGACTCATCTTGAACAGTAATGACATTGTCTTCGGTGTCTGAAGGGGGAACGAATGGGGAAGGGGAGCTCTCGACTGGGGAGATAGGAGTAGTAAGAGTTTTCTAACAAGGTTCCATGGCAGGACAATCACTTTGGACATTGATTGCGCTGCGTCTCTGATCATGTAACTACTTTGAGAGTGGCAAGAGAGGGGCCTCTCACCATGAGACTGCGTGTGTTTCGATCGATTTATACCGGAGTTCTCATCTAAGATCTCACACCACAGACCACATGCAGTAGCCGATCACTGAGAGAGACCGCCCCACCTCAATTCAGCAGGAGTATGGAATAATCAATAAACCCTTATTAGGTGTTCTTACTCTTATCATTTTCATCATAGTTTTTTGGATAGTTTTTTTTTTAACATGATAGTTGTTGTTGGTTATTATGCCTATGTTATAATGGGTCCTACTTTAAACAAAGTACAACTTATAACTGTTTTATATAGCATACATAAAGGCTTCACAAATCATCTAATGAGCGTAAGTCACACTCTATAAATGGGGTATAGACATACATAGTGCGTTATGTCACATTTGACAATTCACCCTACAGTGGGAATTGTTATGTCACTCGTTAGACACCATTTAGAGTGTGACATATGCTTATAGATGATTTATGTAGAAGCACACACACACACACTAGAGCCAATCTGTTCCAGCTCCAGGGATTACCGTGTGTGTGTGTGTGTGTGTGTGTGTGTGTGTGTGTGTGTGTGTGTGTGTGTGTGTGTGTGCGTGTGCGTGTGCGTGTGCGTGTGCGTGTGCGTGTGTGTGACGGGTGGTTGAGTGCGTGTAATCTCGGAAACCCCTGAAAAATCTTGCGTAATTGCATCATATGCTCGATTAGGTTCTGGGGAAGATGCATGAGAAAATACACTAATGAGACTAGCTAAGTCTCCACTAGCCTAAAACAGAAACTCAGCCAAAGCCCCACCCCCTTTCCAAAAACGTTCTGCTTGAAACTCCGCACCCACTTTAAGCACCACCTCCACCAAACCTTATACATCCAAATAACCAGTGACGGAAGATCAAAGCACTAGAACTACTGTCGCTCGTTAGTTGTCACATCCAGCAATCTTTTGATTGACGTTAAAGATACCATTTATATTATGTAGTCTGTCCACGGGAGATTAGGGTGTGTGTGGTGCTCTCTATGCTCTGTGTGTTGCTCAGTGAGACAGAGATGGAGCTCTCCCTTTTTAATACACTCATGCTTGACCCTGAGCAACAGGTCAGCCTTATCATCAACATTAATATTTGATAGCCTTTTTGTCGTAAACGCTATAAAATATTCAAAGAACTCCATTGTAAATGTCACATAAGGAGTGCCGCGGAGACCTGTGAACCAATAACTATCAAGCCATCGACTTGTTTATTTACCAAGCGGAATCTAAAGCTAATTGGAATGGTGGGAGGGGAGGTAAACATGATTTCTCAACTCACTAGAGTGTGACGCATATAGAGAGCTGCCTGCCCGACTGTCTTATAAAGAGATATCTTATAGAGAGCTGCATGCCAGGCTGACTTATAGTGAGCTGCCTGACCAGCTGTCTTATAGAAAGCTGTCTTATAGAGAGCTGTCTTATGGAGAGCTGCCTTAAAGAGAGCTGTCATATAGAGAGATGCCTGCCGACTGTCTTATATAGAGCTGTCTTATAGAGAGCTGCCGTATAGAGAGCATCCTGACTGACTGCCTCTCAGAGAGCTGTCTTACAGAGAACTGTCTTATAGAGAGCTGCCACAGAGGGAAGTGTATTTTAGAGAGCTGTCTTATAGAGAGCTGCCGTATGGAGAGCTGTATTTTAGAGAGCTGTCTTACAGAGATCTGCCTGACCGACTGCTTCTTAGAGAGCTGCCTTATAGAGAGCTGTATTTTAGAGAGCTTCCTTATAGAGCACTGTCTTATAGAGGGCTGTCTTAAAGAGAAGTGTCTTATAGAGAGCCTTCTAATAGAGAGCTCTTTTATAGAGCTGTGTTATAGAGAGCTGACTGACCGACTGCCTCTTAGAGAGCTGTTTATAGAGAACTGTCTTATTGAGACTTATCTTATAAAGAGCTGTCTCATAGAGAGCTGTCTTATAGAGAACTGCCTTATAGAGAGCTGCCTTATAGAGAGCTGCCTTATAGAGAGCTGCCTTATAGAGAGCTGTCCGATAGAGAGCTGACTTATAGAGAGCTGTCTTATAGAGAGCTGTATTATAGAGAGCTGTATTATAGAGAGCTGTATTATAGAGCGCTGCCTGACCGACTGCCTCTTAGAGAGCTGCTTTATAGAGGACTGTCTTATTGAGAGCTGTCTTACAGAGAGCTGCCTTATAGAGAGCTGCCTGACCGAATGCCTGTTAGAGAGCTGTTTTATAGAGAATTGTCTTACAGAGAGCTGTCTTATAGAGCGCTGTATTTTTGAGAGCTGCATTATAGAGTGCTGTCTTATGGATAGATGTCTTATAGAGAGCTGCCTGATCAACTGTCTTATGGAGAGCTGTTTTATAAAGAACTGTCTCATAGAGAATTGTCTTACAGAGAGCTGTCTTACAGAGAGCTGTCTTATAGAGAGCTGCCTGACCGACTGCCTCTTAGAGAGCTGCTTTATAGAGAACTGTCTTATTGAGAGCTGTCTTACAGAGAGCTGCCTTCTAGAGAGCTGCCTGACCGACTGCCTGTTAGAGAGCTGTTTTATAGAGAATTGTCTCACAGAGAACTGTCTTATAGAGAGCTTCTCTGTGAGACAATCTCTATAAAACAGCTCTTCAAACAGGCAGTCGGTCAGGCAGCTCTCTAGAAGGCAAGCTCTCGTAAGACAGCTCTCAATAAGACAGTTCCTCTATAAAGCAGCTTCTCTTAAGAAGCAGTCGGTCCGGCGCAGCTCTCTATAAGACAGCTCTCTGTAAGCAGCTCTTGTAAGACAATTCTCTATGAGACAGTTCTTATATAAAACAGCTCTCCATAGACGACAGTTGGATCAGGAGCTCTCATATTAAGACATCTATCCACTAAGCAGCACTCTATATGCGAGCTCTCAAAAATACAGCGCTCTAATAAGACAGCTCTCTGTAAACAATTCGTCTATTAAAACAGCCTCTAACAGGCATTCGTCAGGCAGCTCTCTATAAGGCAGCTCTCGGTAAGACAGCTCTTCAATAAGACAGTCTCTATTAAAGCAGCTCTTCTAAGAGCAGTCGGCAGGCAGCGCTCTATAATAAGCTCTCTATAATACAGCTCGCTATATATACAAGCTCTCTATACAGACAGTCTCTATAGTCCAGTCTCTTCGCTGATAGGACTAGCTCTCTATAAGGCAGCTCTCTATAAGGCAGCTCTCATAATAAGGCAGTTCTCTATTAAGACAGGCTCTCTATGAGACAGCTCTATAAGATAAGTCTCAATAAGACAGTTTCTATAAACAGCTCGTCTAAGAGGCAGTCGGTCAGTCAGCTCTCTATAACACAGCTCCTATAAAAGAGGCTCTTCTATTAGAACGGCTTCTCTATAAGACAATTATCTTTAAGACAGCCCCTCTATAAGACAGTGCTCTATAAGGAAGCTCCCCCCCCCCCCCCCCCCCCCCCCCCCCCCCCCCCCCCCCCCCCCCACCCCCCCCCCCCCCCCCCCCCCCCCCCCCCCCCCCCCCCCCCCCCCCCCCCCCCCCCCCCCCCCCCCCCCCCCCCCCCCCCCCCCCCCCCCCCCCCCCCCCCCCCCCCCCCCACCCCCCCCCCCCCCCCCCCCCCCCCCCCCCCCCCCCCCCCCCCCCCCCCCCCCCCCCCCCCCCTCCCCCCCCCCCCCCCCCCCCCCCCCCCCCCCCCCCCCCCCCCCCCCCCCCCCCCCCCCCCCCTCCCCCCCCCCCCCCCCCCCCCCCCCCCCCCCCCCCCCCCCCTCCCCCCCCCCCCCCCCCCCCCCCCCCCCCCCCCCCCCCCCCCCCCCCCCCCCCCCCCCACCCCCCCCCCCCCCCCCCCCCCCCCCCCCCCCCCCCCCCCCCCCCCCCCCCCCCCCCCCCCCCCCCCCCCCCCCCCCCCCCCCCCCCCCCCCCCCCCCCCCCCCCTCCCCCCCCCCCCCCCCCCCCCCCCCCCCCCCCCCCCCCCCCCCCCCCCCCCCCCCCCCCCCCCCCCCCCCCCCCCCCGCCCCCCCCCCCCCCCCCCCCCCCCCCCCCCCCCCCCCCCCCCCCCCCCCCCCCCCCCCCCCCCCCCCCCCCCCCCCCCCCCCCCCCCCCCCCCCCCCCCCCCCCCCCCCCCCCCCCCCCCCCCCCCCCCCCCCCCCCCCCCCCCCCCCCCCCCCCCCCCCCCCCCCCCCCCCCCCCCCCCCCCCCCCCCCCCCCCCCCCCCCCCCCCCCCCCCCCCCCCCCCCCCCCCCCCCCCCCCCCCCCCCCCCCCCCCCCCCCCCCCCCCCCCCCCCCCCCCCCCCCCCCCCCCCCCCCCCCCCCCCCCCCCCCCCCCCCCCCCCCCCCCCCCCCCCCCCCCCCCCCCCCCCCCCCCCCCCCCCCCCCCCCCCCCCCCCCCCCCCCCCCCCCCCCCCCCCCCCCCCCCCCCCCCCCCCCCCCCCCCCCCGCCCCCCCCCCCCCCCCCCCCCCCCCCCCCCCCCCCCCCCCCCCCCCCCCCCCCCCCCCCCCCCCCCCCCCCCCCCCCCCCCCCCCCCCCCCCCCCCCCCCCCCCCCCCCCCCCCCCCCCCCCCCCCCCCCCCCCCCCCCCCCCCTCCCCCCCCCCCCCCCCCCCCCCCCCCCCCCCCCCCCCCCCCCCCCCCCCCCCCCCCCCCCCCCCCCCCCCCCCCCCCCCCCCCCCCCCCCCCCCCCCCCCCCCCCCCCCCCCCCCCCCCCCCCCCCCCCCCCCCCCCCCCCCCCCCCCCCCCCCCCCCCCCCCCCCCCCCCCTCCCCCCCCCCCCCCCCCCCCCCCCCCCCCCCCCCCCCCCCCCCCCCCCCCCCCCCCCCCCCCCCCCCCCCCCCCCCCCCCCCCCCCCCCCCCCCCCCCCCCCCCCCCCCCCCCCCCCCCCCCCCCCCCCCCCCCCCCCCCCCCCCCCCCCCCCCCCCCCCCCCCCCCCCCCCCCCCCCCCCCCCCCCCCCCCCCCCCCCCCCCCCCCCCCCCCCCCCCCCCCCCCCCCCCCCCCCCCCCCCCCCCCCCCCCCCCCCCCGCCCCCCCCCCCCCCCCCCCCCCCCCCCCCGCCCCCCCCCCCCCCCCCTCTAAAATACAGCTCTCTATAAGGCAGCTCTCTAAGAAGCAGTCGGTCAGGCCAGATCTCTGTAAGACAGCTCTCTAAAATACAGCTCTCCATTACGGCAGCTCTCTATAAGACAAAGCTCTCCTATAAATACACTTCCCTGTGGCAGGCTCTCTATAAGACAGTTTCTCTGTAAGACAGCTCTTGAGAGCAGTCAGTCAGGATGCTCTCTATACGGCAGCTCTCTATAAGACAGCTCTATATAAGACCAGTCGGCAGGCATCTCTCTATATGATCAGCTCTCTTTAAGGCAGCTCTCCATAAGACGCTCTCTATAAGCACTTTCTATAAGACAGCTGGTCAGGCAGCTCACTATAAGTCAGCCTGGCATGCAGCTCTCTATAAGATATCTCTTTATGAAGACAGTCGGGCAGGCAGCTCTCTTATATGCGTCACACTCTAGTGAGTTGAGAAATCATGTTTACCTCCCTCCCACCATTCCAAATTAGCTTTAGATTCCGCTTGTAAATAAACAAGTCGATGCTTGATAGTTATTGTTCACAGGTCTCCGCGGCACTCCTTATGTGACATTTACAATGGAGTCTTTGAATATTTTATAGCGTTTACGACAAAAGGCTATCAAATATTAATGTTGATGTATAAGGCTGACCTGTTGCTCAGGGTCAAGCATGAGTGTATTAAAAAGGGAGAGCTCATCTCTGTCTCACTGAGCAACACACAGAGCAAGAGAGCAACCACACACACCCTAATCTCCCGGGACAGACTACATAATATAATATGGTATCTTTAACTCAATCAAAAGATTGCTTTGGATGTGACAACTAACGAGCGACAGTAGTTCTAGTGCTTTGATCTTCCGTCACTGGTTATTTGGATGTATAAGGTTTGGTGGAGGTGTGTTAAAGTGGTGCGGAGTTTCAAGCAGAACGTTTTTGGAAAGGGGGTGGGGCTTTGGCTTGAGTTTCTGTTTTAGGCTAGTGGGACTTAGCTAGTCATTAGTTATTTTTCTCGATGCATCTTCCCCAGACACCTGAACTCGAGCAATATGCATGCAATTACGGGCAACGATTTTTCAGGGGTTGCCGAGATTGACACGCACTCAACCACCTCGTCACGGATCTCAACGCACAACGCACACGCACACTGCACACGCACGACACGGGCACACACACACACACACACACACACAGTTCCTCACACCACACACACACACAAACACACACACACAGCACGGGTAATTCCTGAGCTGGAACGATTTGGCTCTAGTGTGGTGTGTGTGTGCTATCTACATAAATCATCTATAGCATATGTCACACTCTTAAAACTGAGTGTCTAACGAGTGATCATAAATATTCCCACTGTTAAGGGTGAATTTTTCAAATGTGACTCAAAAACGACTATGTAATGTCTATAAACCCCATTTATAGAGTGGTACTAACTACGCTCATTAGATGAATTGACTGAACCTTTATGTATTGCTATATAAAAACGTGTATAAGTGTACTTTCGTTTAAAGTAGGAACCCATTTATACACTCAGCGGGCATAAGATCACCAACAATAACTGTATCATGCTTGAATAAAAAAAACTATCCAAAAACTATGATGAAAAATGAAAGAGTA
>NC_036849.1:30924796-30932454 GCF_002910315.2 Salvelinus sp. IW2-2015
CTGTCTTATAGAGAGCTTTATTTTTGAGAGCTGCATTATAGAGTGCTGTCTTATAGAGTACTGTCTTATAGAGAGCTGTCTTATGGATAGATGTCTTATAGAGAGCTGCCTGATCAATTGTCTTACAGAGAACTGWCTTATAGAGAGCTGTATTTTTGAGAGCTGCATTATAGAGTACTGTCTTATAGAGAGCTGTCTTATGGATAGATGTCTTATAGAGAGCTGTCTTATGGATAGATGTCTTATAGAGAGCTGCCTGATCAACTGTCTTATGGAGAGCTGTTTTATAAAGAACTGTCTCATAGAGAACTGTCTTATAGAAAGCTGTGTTATAGAGAGCTTCCTTATAGAGGACTGTCCTATAGAGATCTGCCTTACCGACTGTCTTATACATAGATGTCTTATAGAGAGCTGCCTGAACGACTGCCTCTTGGAGAGCTGTTCTATAGAGCTATCTTATTGAGAGCTATCTTATAGAGAGTTGTTTTATAGAGAGCTGTCTTATAGAGAGCTATCTTATAGAGAGTTGTTTTATAGAGAGCTGTTTTATATAGAACTGTCTTTTAGAGAGTTGCCATATGGAGAGCTGTATTTTAGAGAGCTGCCTTATAGKGAGCTTCCTGACTGGCTGTCTCTTAGAGAGATATCTTATAGAGAACTGTCTTAAAGATAACTGTTTTGTAGAGAGCTGTCTTATAGAGAGCTGCCTGAATGACTGCCTCTTAGAGAGCTGTTTTATAGAGAACTGTCTTATAGAGAACTGTCTTATAGAGCTGACTTATAGAGAGCTGCCACACAGAGAGGTGTATTTTAGAGAGCTGTCTGATAGAGAGCTGCCTTATAGAGAGCTGTCTAATAGAGATCTGCCTGACTGACTGCCTCTTAGAGAGCTGCTTTATAGAGAGCTGTCTTATAGAGAGATGCCTTACAAGGAGCTGCCTTACAAAGATCTGCCTTATAGAGAGCTGCCMGACCGAACTGCCTGTTTGATAGCTGTTTTATAGAGAATTGTCTTATAGAGAGCTGTCTTATAGAGAGCTGTCTTATAGAGAGCTGCCTTATAGAGAACTGTTTCATAGAGAGCTGTCTTATAGAGAGCTGCCTGAACGACTGCCTCTTGGAGAGCTGTCTTATAGAGAGCTGTCTTATAGAGAGCTGCCTTATAGAGAYCTGTGTTATAGAGAGCTGTGTTATAGAGAGCAGACTGACCGACTGCCTGTTAGAGAGCTGTTTGACAGASAACTGTCTTATTGAGAGCTGTATTTTAGAGAGCTGCCTTATAGAGCGCTGTCTCACCAACTGCCTCTTAGAGAGCTGTCTTATAGAGGGCTTTCTTATAGAGAGCTGTGTCTTATAGAGAGCTTTATTTTTGAGAGCTGCATTATAGAGTGCTGTCTTATAGATACTGTCTTATAGAGAGCTTCTTATGGATAGAATGTCTTATGAGAGCTGCCTGATCAATTGTCTTTACAGAGAACTGTCTTATAGAGGCTGTATTTTTGAGAGCTGCATTATAGAGTACTGTCTTATAGAGAGCTGTCTTATGGATAGATTATAGAGAGCTGTCTTATGGATAGATGTCTTATAGAGACTGCCTGATCAACTGTCTTATGGAGAGCTGTTTATAAAGAACTGTCTCATAGAGAACTGTCTTATAGAAAGCTGTGTTATAGAGAGCTTCCTTATAGAGGACTGTCCTATAGAGATCTGCCTTACACTGTCTTATACATAGATGTCTTATAGAGAGCTGCCTGAACGACTGCCTCTTGGAGAGCTGTTCTATAGAGCTATCTTATTGAGAGCTATCTTATAGAGAGCTGTTTTAAGAGAACTGTCTTATAGAGCTATCTTATAGAGATTGTTTTATAGAGAGCTGTTTTATATAACTGTCTTTTAGAGAGTTGCATATGGAGAGCTGTATTTTAGAGAGCTGCCTTATAGAGAGCTTCCTGACTGGCTGTCTCTTAGAGAGATATCTTAAGAGAACTGTCTTAAAGATAACTGTTTTGTAGAGAGCTGTCTTATAGAGAGCTGCCTGAATGACTGCCTCTTAGAGAGCTGTTTTAGAGGAACTGTCTTATAGAGAACTGTCTTATAGAGCTGACTTATAGAGAGCTGCCACACAGAGAGGTGTATTTTAGAGAGCTGTCTGATAGAGAGCTGCCTTATAGAGAGCTGTCTAATAGAGATCTGCCTGACTGACTGCCTCTTAGAGAGCTGCTTTATAGAGAGATGTCTTATAGAGAGATGCCTTACAAGGAGCTGCCTTACAAAGATCTGCCTTATAGAGAGCTGCCGACCGAACTGCCTGTTTGATAGCTGTTTTATAGAGAATTGTCTTATAGAGAGCTGTCTTATAAGAGAGCTGTCTTATAGAGAGCTGCCTATAAGAGAACTGTTTCATAGAGAGCTGTCTTATAGAGAGCTGCCTGAACGACTGCCTCTTGGAGAGCTGTCTTATAGAGAGCTGTCTTATAGAGAGCTGCCTTATAGAGAACTGTGTTATAGAGAGCTGTGTTATAGAGAGCAGACTGACCGACTGCCTGTTAGAGAGCTGTTTGACAGAGAACTGTCTTATTGAGCTGTATTTTAGAGAGCTGCCTTATAGAGCGCTGTCTCACCAACTGCCTCTTAGAGAGCTGTCTTATAGAGGGCTTTCTTATAAGAGAGCTGTATTTTAGAGAGCTGTATTTTAGAGAGCTGTATTTTTAGGAGGCTGTATTTTTAGAGGAGCTGTATTTAGAGAGCTGTCTCGTAGAGAACTGTCTTATAGAGAGCTGTTATTTTAGAGATATGTATTTTAGAGAGCTGTATTTTAGAGAGCTGTATTTTATAGAGCTGTCTAATAGAGAACTGTCTTATAGAGAGCTGTATTTTAGAGGGCTTTTATAGAGAGCTGTATTTTAGAGAGCTGTATTTTAGAGAGCTGTATTTTAGAGGGCTTTCTTTAGAGAGACTGTATTTAGAGAGCTGTATTTTTAGAGAGCTGTATTTTAGAAGAGCTGTATTTTAGAGAGCTGTCTCATAGAGAACTGTCTTACAGAGAGCTGTTCAATGAGAGCTGTATTTTAGAGATATGTATTTTAAGAGAGCTGTATTTTTGAGAGCTGTATTTCAGAGAGCTGTATTTTAGAGGGCTGTCTCATAGAGAGCTGTCTTATAGAGAGCTGTATTTTAGAGATATGTATTTTTAGAGAGCTGTATTTTAGAGAGCTATATTTAGAGAGCTGTATTTTAGAGAGCTGTCTCATAGAGAACTGTCTCATAGAGAGCTGTCTTATAGAGGCTTGCTTACGACTAGCTTAAAGCTGTCTTATAGATAACTGTCTTATAGAGAGCTTTCTTATTGCGAGCTGCCTTAACTATGGAGTTCTGTCTTATGGGGAGCTGTCTTACAGAGAGCTGTCTGACCATCTGTGTTATAGAGAGCTGTTTTACAGAGAGCTGTCTTATAGACAGCTGCCTTATAGAGAGCTACTTGACTGACTGTCTTATGGAAGCTGTCTTATAGAGAGCTGCCTGTCCAGCTGCCTTATAAAGATCTTCCTGGCCAGCTGCTTTATAGATTGCTTATTCCTTAGATGCTTTATTGACGTGGTGAGCTGCAAGACCCCAGGGAAACGACTGAATGGCTGACGGGAGAGCAGAGCAAGCCTCTGTACACCTCCTACATTATTTATGAGAAACAAAGTGAGTGAGAGCTGAGGTACTTACAGGGATCATTAGGACACAACAAATCTATCCCAGTAATGTCAATACCAGCATCTCATTAATGCCCCTCCATCCCAGCTGTGAAGAGATGGGGGTAAAGAAGTGGATGCTAAAGCGACAGGACTTTATGGGCACAGAAGGTGATGGAACACACAGTAACTTTAAGATCGGAATGCCAATTAAGGTCGGAATGTTGCCAATTCAAATTGTCTTTCTGGTATAAACAAGGCTAGTCCTTCACAAGTCTGGCTAAATGGAGTGCACTTTTAGTTCAAATACCCTATAAGTTAGGAAAGGGCTGTAGGAGAGCCATTGACAACCCACACTGTCGGGCGTAGGCTGGTCTTGGATGTCTGTTTCCAGGAGAACTGAGATTAGATGGTGTATCTGAGCTGCTTCGTTGACCACCAGTATAGACTGTCAGAGGCAGACACCATGCTACTGGCATCTTGCAACAAACTGCCAGCAGCAATAGAGTTGATGTTAGGTCATTACACAATGCATATCAGCTCAATGTGTTCAGATGGGAAGGTTGATGTTACTTTAGTTCTGCCTGATGAGTTTGACTGGCGGAACCAATCGAAAAGCCCCAAAGGTGCCACCACGGTGTGCAAGAGCTGTGGGAGAGCATAGAGCGGTCTTGTAATGGCGGAGTGGTTAATGCGAGTCGTGAACATATGCATGTTGGACTTTGTTCAATTATTAGCATAAATGAGTGTTCTATAGCCTCGTAGTCACTGACTGTGTGGTATTGGAGTGGGCAACATGTATGGCTGAAGCACTGTGGTGTATGGCTGAAGCAGTGTGGTGATGGCTGAAGGCAGTCTGTATGTACTGGCTTAAGCAGTGTGGTGTATGGCTGAAGCAGTGTGGTGTATGGGCTGAACATGGTTGTATGCTGAAGCAGTGTGGTGTATGGCTGAAGCAGTGTGTGTATGGTGGCTGAAGCAGTTGGTGTATGGCTGTGAAGCAGTGGTGAGGTGCATGGGCTGAAGGCAGTGTGATGTATGGCTGAAGCAGTGTGGTGTATGGCTGTAGCAGATGGTGATGTATGGCGGTGAAGCAGTGTGTGTATGCTTGTAGCAGTTGCTGTTAGCTGTGATGGATGTATGGCTGAAGCGTGTGAGTATGGGGCTGTAGCAGTGTGTGTGTATGGCTGAGCAGTGTGATGTATGGCTGAAGCAGTGTGATGTATGGCTGTGTACAGGTGGCTGCATGGCTGTACAGTGTTGATTGTACTGGCATGAAGCCAGTGTGATGTCGTGTCCTGAAAGCACTGTGCGTGTATGGCCTGTAGCAGTGTTGTTGTATGCTTGAGAGCACTGTGATTTGGCTGAAGCAGGTGTTGATATATGCTGTAGCATGTGATGTATGGCTGGTAGCAGTGTTGGTATGGCTGCTGAAAAGCAGTGTGATGTATGGCTGTAGCATGTATGTGGTGCATGGCTAAGAAGCGAGTGTGACTGTATGCTGGAAGCAGTGAGGTGTATGGCTGAAGCACTGCTTGGTGGTTATGGCTGTAGCAGTGTGGTGTATGGCTGGGAAGCAGACTGTGATGTATGCTTGAAGCAGTGTGATGTATGCGCTGTAGCAGGTGTGCGTTGCAGGCGGGCAGTGTGATGTATGGCATGTAGAATGTGGTGTATGGTGAAGCACTCGTGATGTTGGCTAGAGTCAGTGTGGATGTATGGCTGGTGCAGTGTGGGTGTATGGCTGAAGCACGTGAGGTACGCTCGTAACGTGGTATGGCTGAGCAGTCGTGGGTATGCTGAGCTGTAGAGTGTAGTTGCTGTAGCGTATGGTAGCAGTTGTGTAATGGCTTGTAAGTCAGGTGTGGTGTCATGCTGAAGCAAGTGTGGATGTGTATTGGCTGGAAGCAGTGTGATGTATGGCTAACAGGGATGTATGTCGCAGTGTGGTAGTATGGCTGAAGCACGTGGGGTGCATGCTGAAAGCAGTGTGTGGTGTATGGCTGAATGCAAGGTGTGGTGTATCTGCTGGTAACAGGTGTGGTGTATGCTGAAGCAGTGTGGATTGTATCGGCACTGAAGCAGATGTGGTTGATAGATGGCTGTAGCAGTGTGATGTAATGGCGCAGTGTGAACGGCTGAGTGTGGTGACTGATGAGCTGTAGCGTGTTGGTGTAGGCGTGATGCGTGTGGTGTATGGCTGTAGCAGTTGGGCGTGCTGGTGCAATGGCTTAGCAGTGTGATGTATTGGCTGAAAGGCAGTGGATGTACGGCTGAAGCACTGGGGTATATGGCTGTAGCAAGTAGTGGTGATGGCTGGAAGCACTGTGGGATGTATGCTGAAAGCAGTGTGAATGTATTGGCCTGTAGGCAGTGTTGATGTATGGCTGTACAGTGTGTTGTATGGCTTGAAGCAGTGTGTATGTATGGCTTGTCGCAGTGGGGTGCAATGGCTGAAGCAGTGGGATGTATGGCTTGAAGGCAGTGTGTGTATGAGCTGAAGCACTGATGTGTTGTATGGCGTAGCATGTGGTGATATGGCTGAAGCCAAGTTGAATGTATGAGCAATTGAGCAGTGTGAATGGTATGGCGTCGTAGAGCAGTGTGGTGTATGGCTGAAGCAGTGTGATGTATGGCCTGTAGCGTTGTGGTGATGGTGAAGCACTTGATGTTTGGCTGAAGCAGTGTGATGATATGGCTGTAGCCAGTGTGGGTATGCCTGAAGCACTGTGATGTATGGCTGAAGCAGTGTGGTGCGATCAATTGTAAGTGTTGTACATGGCGTGCATAGCAGTGGGCTGTCAGTGTGCTGTATGGCTGGCCGTGTAATTGTGAGTGGGTGTATGAGGCTGAAGCAGTGTGGGCTGGCTGAAAGGCCAGTGCTAGTGCTCTCCTATTTTAGAAGGGCTCCATTAAAAGACAGTTATCTTTAAGACACAGCCCTCTATAAACAGTGGCTCTAATAAGGAAAGCTCTTCTAAAAACAGCTCTCTATAAGGTCGCTCAGCTCTCTAAGAAGCAGTCGGTGATGTAAGTGGGTTGTCAGGCTGAAGAGTGTGGCGGTATGTATCGTGTAGTGTGGTAGAGGCGCAGTGTAATGTGTAGCAGGTAGTAGGTGATGTATGCTGAAGCCGAGTGTGGGGTGTTAGTATGAGCCGTGTGTTATTGGATCTCTGTAAGACAGCTCTCTAAAATACCGCTCTCCACGGCTCTCAAGCTCTAGAACTATAAGACAGCTCTCTAAAATACACTTCCTCTCTGTGGCAGCTCTCTTAAGACAAGTTCATCGTTTTAAGACCAGGCTCTCTGTAGAGGCAGGTCTATAGGCCTGAGTTCCAGGCCAAGAGTGATTTGCTCTCGGTGATTACAGGTGCGCCAGCTCTTCATTAAGACAGAGGCTACTATAGTGAAGGTGACAGTCATCGCGCAGGTCGCGTTATCCTCTCAAGTACTCTCTCTTTAGGCAGAGCTCTTGCCTATAGAGTAGCAGTCTATTCGTCGATCATAAGACAGCTGTCTATAAGACAGCTGGTCTGCAGCCCTCAACTATAACGTCAGCCTGGGCATGCAGCTCTGCGTATTGTATATGGGATGATCTCTTTATAATAGACAGTCGCCGGCAGGCAGTCGTAGCTCTCTATATGACGTCGACACTAGTGGTGTCTAGTGAGATTAGGCTGAAGCAGTAGTGGAAATGTCTATTGCCTGTTATAACCTCCCCTCCCACCATATCAATTAGCTTTTAGATTCCGCTTGGTAAATAAACAAGTCGATGGCTTTATAGTTATTGTTCACCACGGGTTCTCCGCTGTGCAGCTTCTGATGCTTTATGTGACCTACTTACAATGGATTCTTGTAAGCCATAGATTGTGTTCTGGTAGTAGCTGATTGTTGACCACAAAAATGTCTAGTCGCAAATGTAAATGGGTGACCCTATGAATTAAAGATATGGCCTAAGGCGTGAGCCTTGTGGAAATG
>NC_036849.1:30933488-30935031 GCF_002910315.2 Salvelinus sp. IW2-2015
TCATAGAAGCTGTCTATATAGAGAGCTGTATGGAAGAGATCTGTAAGTATTTTAGAGATATGTATTTTAGAGAGCTGTATTTTTAGAGAGCTGTATTTTAGAGAGCTGTATTTTAGAGAGCTGTCTCATAGAGAACTGTCTCATAGAGAGCTGTCTTATAGAGGACTGTCTTACCGACTAGCTTAAAGCTGTCTTATAGATAACTGTCTTATAGAGAGCTTTCTTATTGCGAGCTGCCTGAACTATGGAGTTCTGTCTTATGGGGAGCTGTCTTACAGAGAGCTGTCTGACCATCTGTGTTATAGAGAGCTGTTTTACAGAGAGCTGTCTTATAGACAGCTGCCTTATAGAGAGCTACTTGACTGACTGTCTTATGGAAGCTGTCTTATAGAGAGCTGCCTGTCCAGCTGCCTTATAAAGATCTTCCTGGCCAGCTGCTTTATAGATTGCTTATTCCTTAGATGCTTTATTGACGTGGTGAGCTGCAAGACCCCAGGGAACGACTGGAATGGCTGACGGGGAGAGCAGAGCAAGCCTCTGTACACCTCCTACATTATTTATGAGAACAAAGTGAGTGAGAGCTGAGGTACTTACAGGGATCATTAGGACACAACAAATCTATCCCAGTAATGTCAATACCAGCATCTCATTAATGCCCCTCCATCCCAGCTGTGAAGAGATGGGGGTAAAGAAGTGGATGCTAAAGCGACAGGACTTTATGGGCACAGAAGGTGATGTAACACACAGTAACTTTAAGATCGGAATGCCAATTAAGGTCGGAATGTTGCCAATTCAAATTGTCTTTCTGGTATAAACAAGGCTAGTCCTTCACAAGTCTGGCTAAATGGAGTGCACTTTTAGTTCAATACCCTATAAGTTAGGAAAGGGCTGTAGGAGAGCCATTGACAACCCACACTGTCGYGCGTAGGCTGGTCTTGGATGTCTGTTTCCAGGAGAACTGAGATTAGATGGTGTATCTGAGCTGCTTCGTTGACCACCAGTATAGACTGTCAGAGGCAGACACCATGCTACTGGCATCTTGCAACAAACTGCCAGCAGCAATAGAGTTGATGTTAGGTCATTACACAATGCATATCAGCTCAATGCTGTCAGATGGGAAGGTTGATGTTACTTTAGTTCTGCCTGATTTGAGTTTGACTGGCGGAACCAATCGAAAAGCCCCAAAGGTGCCACCACGGCGAAGCCAGTGTGGTGTATTGCTGAAGCAGTGTGGTGTATGGCTTGAGCAGTGTGGTGTATGGCTGAAGCAGTGTGATGTATGGCTGAAGCAGTGTGTGTATGGCTGTAGCAGTGTGATGTATGGCTGAAGCATGTGGTGTATGGCTGTAGCAGTGTGGTGTATGGCTGAAGCAGTGTGGTGTATGGCTGTAGCAGTGTGGTGTATGGCTGTAGCTGTAGCGTGTGGTGTATGGCTGTAGCAGTGTGTGTATGGCTGAAGCAGTGTGATGTATGGCTGAAGCAGTTGTGATGTATGTCTTGTGCCAGACAGTCTCTCAAAGGTGCTGTCAGCTATGCCCTTGTA
>NC_036849.1:30939001-30961035 GCF_002910315.2 Salvelinus sp. IW2-2015
GGTGGATGTATAAGGCCATAATCATGTTAGCAGCTGTGGTGTATGGCTGTAGCAGTGTGGTGTATGGCTTGTAGCAGTGTGGGATGGCTGTAGCAGGTGTGGTGTATGGCTGAAGCAGTGTGGTGATGGCTGAAGCAGTGTGATGTAGGTTGAAGCAGTAGTGTGATGTATGCTGTAGCGAGTGTGGTGTATGGCTGTGAAGCAGTGGGTGATTGGCTGAAGCAGTGTGGTGATGGCTGAGGGCTAAGGCAGTGTGGTGTATGGCTGTAGCAGTGTGGTGTATGGCTGAAGCAGTGTGATGTATGGCTGAAGCAGTGTGTGTATGGCTGTAGCAGGTGTGATGTATGCTGAAGCAGTGTGGTGTATGGCTTGTAGCAGTGTGGTGTATTGGCTGAAGCAGGCTGTGAGTCTATAGCATGTCAAACAGGTGGAGTGCATGATGGACTGTAGCAGGTGTAGTGACATTCATGGCTGGAATGTTAGGCAGTGTGATGTTTGGCTGAGATAAAGTCAGAAAATTGGCAGTTGTAGAGATGTACAGGTCTGTAAGCTACAATGTGTGTATGGCTGTACGCAGTGTGGCTTTTGATGGCTGAAAGGCACTGTGTGTATGGCTGAGCACAGGTGTGATGTATGCTGTTGGCGTGTGGATGTATGATGATCCAGTGTGAGTCTTGATGATGGATGACCAGCAGGTGTGATGTATTGGCTATTTGACTTAGCAGTGCTCGGTTGGATGCTGAAGCAGTGTGTGATAATAGGGGTGAAGGCTCAGAGTGACATTTGGCTGTATAAATTGGCTGAGAGTGCGACTGTTACGTGCTTAGCTATACTCCTCAGTCATCAGTGTGGAGGTATGGTGCCTGAATCAAGACATTCTGTGACTTTATTTGACTGATAGAACGGTATCGCTAGTTGAGGTATTAATGTAACCAATATTGCTTTATGTTGAAGGCAGGTGTGCGAGTGTATTGACTTGATTTAGAGCAGTGTGATTGTATGGCGCTGTAGCAAGTAGGTGGCTCGTGTGGCTAACACTGTTGTTGTATCTGGCTGAAGTGCAGGTGTGGATGAATAATGGCCTGTAAGAGCAGCGACTTTGTTGTGGTGTGTTAATGGTCCTGGATAGGTAAGCACTTGGATGTTTATCGGTTGCAAGCTAAGTTAGTGGTGTTGGCTGTAAACAGGTTAGTGATAGTGGATACATGTAGCAGTGTATGTCTTGACTATAAGGCTTAGCAGTGTGGTGTATGGCTGGAAGCTCTCATGTAGCTGGGATGGTTAGCATTGGTGGCTTAAGACAAGTGGTATGTATTTGGCATAGAGAGATGTAGATTGGGTGTAGATGGTGCTTAGCATGTGATGTATGGCTTGAGAAGCCAGTGTTTTGGCTGTGTATGGCCAGTATTTGTGTAAGGCGATGTTGTGGGGTATGGTGCTAGAAACTACGCAGGGTGTCGATGTTACGTTTGGTTGCATTGTTGCAGTTGCTGTAGTTGTTGGTTGGGTTATTGTGTCGTGAAGCAGTTGTGTTGGTGTTCCTCGGCAATTGTAAGCTATACGTGAAAGGCTGTGGGGTGATTTGGCTGTAGGCAGTGGGTGATGCGCTGAAGTCAGTTGTTGGGATACATAAGTTGGCTGAAGCAGTGTGATGTGATTAGGGCTTCGTTTACTCTCAGTGTTTGTGGCTAATGTATGGGCTTGGAAGGCTCGCAATGCGGAGTGTGTGTATCATAGACCTGAAGCAGTGTGATGTGTTGTGCTGTAGCCTCCAGTGTGGTACTTGTCTGTATGGACTAAGCCCAAGTTGTAGAACTGGTTATGGCTGTAGCCAGTTGATTGTGGGCATGTATGGCTTTAGCAGTGTGGTGTATGGCTGCATAGCAGGTTGATGTATGGCCTGAAGCAGTGGGTGTATGGCTGGGAAGCAGGTGTTCTTACCGTTCGTCTGAGTGTCTGCACTTGTCCTCCAGGCTCTCTGATTCTGATAACTGGCTCTCTTTCTGGATTTCAGGGTAGATAAAATGGTCACTCGTGCTTCGGGGTGAAGGTGCCTCCTGCCTACTAGGATCCTGAGCACTCAGACTAGGGAAAGGTAACTGCACAGATTGAGATTCATGATTGGTGATGAATAGGAGCAGAAAATGGCGTGATGTGATATAGTCAGAAGTACAGCGATTACAGGATGCATTATGAGTTGTGGGTGTGGCATGGACGAAGAATGGCAAACATGAACATGGCTTATTAAATATGCACTGGTAGAAACCTATTAAGCAGTTTTCTATTCTCTCTCTCATTATGATCTACTATTATTTTATCTAAGACATGAGTATTCGATAACACGTAGATTGCATAAACATCACAGCGAACGAGCTGGTATCTCGTATTAGAAACATTATTTCAAGTGGCTGAATATCCTCTTGGTTGTCTGTACTTCCCTATCTACATTTATCGTAACCCCAGTACTTCTAATTTGGATGAGAATCCTAGGTCCTCACAAATGGTGCAATACGGAATAAAGAACGAGAGTTCTCAATGTGATCTAGAGATCAGTCAGAATATTCTTGAACTCCTAATTATCAGTGCCTTTTTTATGGATGCGTGAGGATTTTTTTGGGGGGGGGGGGGGGGGGAGAGAAAAGGCGGTGAAAAATGCATAATCAAACCCATAGGACTGACGCATGACTCATAAATGAGCGGAGGGATTTTGGCAACGTTTCAGCTCCCGTCGAGGTGTGTTTCCTAGCACAAAACACTGTGTCTGGTCGGCTTCCAAAACATTAGTGGGCTTTAATGGAATAAGCTGCTCTTCCACCACCACTTTCCATTAGTTCAATCATTACCAGCATTAGGCTACTATCTCTTTTTTTTTTTACCACATAGTGCTGCATGTCATTATCCCTGGTCCTGGTCTCATGGGGGTTTGGATACATTGTAGCATTTATGACCCCATTTACGAAGCAGCTGTGGAGATCCATTGTTAAAAAAACATCTGTTGTAGAAGAAAAGACGTGGCTCTAGAACTGGAGTGGGAGGTTACGTTGCAGGAAGGTCAACAAGGAATTCTCTCAGAACATGTTCTGTATGCTTACTTTGTTCACTGTCACAAGTTCAATTGATATTGCTATTGCAGGGGGGATACATTGGACAATTGTAACACAGGTTAGTTGTAACAGGTTAAATACCTCAAATTTGAAACAAAGGTTTTATTCAATGTGTCAATGCTTGATTAGTGTCTCCACATATCTATGAAGATTTTTGTAAATTAATCAATTGTTTTGGATTTTATATATAGATTTTTAAATGAGGTTATTTCTCTTTTGAGATTTTTGATCTGTGGAACGTTCTCCATGTATCTAAACATATATAATATTAATCAATAAGATATGATCTTTTGATTAGTATAGACTTTAATGAATAACTAAAGGCTCCTATGCTTGGGGTTGGTTTTAACGCAGTGTTACAACTTACTCTTATCTAGAATTATATCAAATAGAGACACATTCATATATTTATAGCACATTTCACTGCTTTATGTCAACTTTGGCAGTGCAACTAAGAAAATTCCTTGGGAAAAAGTTCCTATGTAACATTTTGACAACTAATACAGAATATAATATTTCACTAATGACATCCCTAAAAGATAAAAGTAAAATATTTTTTGTAAATTTAGTGTATTTTCATCCAAATATCAGTGGCATTGTTATACTACCCCTCATTTTGACAATTAAAGACATTGGTACAACTGTCCCATTTACTGTTTCAGCTAACCTTGCTATTGGGGTTAATTGTAACATCAGGACATTTTCTGACTTTGGGTCTTCAAGATATATTTGTGAAGAATCCACATTTTACACAGGTCTCTAAAAATTTGCAGAGAAATGTAAAATTGTTTGTGTGAAATTTTGAAATCTCTACATTGTTAGAGTAGATACATATTTGATTTTAAACAACTCCAAAATGTGTTAGAATTGTCCCCGTCTCCCCTAAGTAATTTGCTATGTTTATTACTTTAAGTCAAAATGGTAACTTCCAAATCAAAACTTATTTTTCTCTGTATCTGGCCCAAATGAGGGGTAATTTAGCGAAATGAAAAGCCACTGGCTACATAAGCAATTTGGTTGTAAATTGCTTTACCTTTCTCAGTTACTGGCTTTTGATCCAGCTCTGCAGTAACACAGATGATTTAGCTAATTATGGTCCGGACTGAAGAGATTGATTAGTTGAATCAAGGTATGTTACTGCAGGGACGGATCATAGACAATAAGTTGGAGAACCTTGCATTAGATTATTCCCAATGCAGATTCAGTTGAATTAGTAGATTTGTAAATACATTGACTCATTGAGTTAAGGTGAACGATGACACAGTCACAATTTGTTAGACACAACAGCTGTGGTAAGAGACTAAAGATGGTGTAACAGGACTGACATCGCATAACGAGACTGACATAGTGTAATAGTACTGACATGGTATAACAGGTCTGAAATGGTATAACAGGACTGACAGGGTGTAACAGGTCTGACTGTATACACGACTGACATTTTATGGTGCGTGTAACAGGTCTGAAATTGGTGTATACAGGACTGACATGGGTGTACAGGATGACATGGTGTCAGGTCTGACATGGTGTATGGACTGACATGGTGTAACGGACTGACAATGGTGTAACAGGTCTTGACATGGTTGTATAACAGACTGACTGGGTAACGAGACTGTACATGGTGTAACAGGTCTGACATGGTAAAGGACTGAATGGTGTAAGGACTGACATGGTGTAACCGGACTGACTGGTGTAACAGGTCTGACATGTGGCTGTACAGGATGACATGGTTGTAACAGTTGTCTGACATGGTGTAACACGATGACATGCTTATGGTGTGTTGTGCAGTGTTAACAGGTCTGACTGTGGTGTTCAGTGATCGACATGGGCAGTCTGATGGTATAACAGGACTGCGGGTGTAACAGGTCTGACATGGTATAACAAGACTTACATGTGGTACGAGACTGACATGGTGTAACGGTCTGACATGGTGTAACAGGTGACTGGTGTAACAGGATGACATGGTTTGTACAGGTCTGACATGGTGTAACAGGACTGACATGGTGTCAGGTCTGACATGGTGTACGGATGACATGGTTGTACAGGTCTGACATGGTGTAACAGGACTGGCGGGTGTAACAGGTCTGCATGGTAATAGGACTGACATGGTGTGTACAGGGACTGCATGGTGTAACAGGTCTGACACTGTATACACAGGACTAACATGGTTGTAACAGGTCTGACCTCTGTGTGTAACGGGACTGACATGGTGTACACGGGACTGACATGATGATACGGGACAGACATGATTGTAACGGGACAGACATGGTGTAATGGGACTGACATGGTGTAACAGGACGACATGGTGTAACACGGTCTGACATGTATGGCATGGTGAACAGGTCTGACATGGTGTAACAGGACTGACTGTTGTGGGACTGACATGGTGTTAACGGGACTGACATGGTGTAACAGGTCTGACATGGTGTAATGGACTGACATGGTGTACAGGTCGTGGCATTGGTGTAACAGGATTCGCTGTTGTACAGGATGACATGGTTGTAACGGGAATGACATGGGTAACAGGTCTGGCATGGTGTAACAGGACTGACATGGTGTAACAGGTCTGACATGGTGTAACAAGACTGACATGGTGTAACAGGACTGACATGGTGTACAGACGATGGTGTACGAGACTGACATTGTGTAACAGACTGACATTGGTGTAACAGGTCTGACATGGTGTAACAGGAACTGACATGGTGTACAGAGTCTGACATGGTGTGTAACAGGACTGACATGGTGTACAGGTCTGACATGGGTGTTCAGACTGGCAGGGGTGTAACAGGTCTGACATGTGTACAGGATGACATGGACGTAACAGGTGAACATGGTGTAACAGGTCTGACATCGGTATAACAGGACTAACATGGTGTAACAGTCTGACATTTGTAGGGATGACATGGTGTAACGGGACTGACTGATGTAACGGACAGACATGATGTACGGGACAGACATGGTGTATTGTTGTGACATGGTTGTACAGGACTGACATGGGTGAACAGGTCGTACATTTGGGTAACAGGTCTGACATTGGGTGTTACAGGACTGACATGGTGGAACAGGACTGACATGTGGGTAACGGGACTGACATGGTCTGTAACAGGCACTTGACATGGTGTAACAGGTCTGACATGGTGTGTAATGGACTGACAATGGTTGTAACAGGTTGGCATGGGTGTAACACGGATTGACATGTTGTACAGGATTGACATGGTGTTAACGGGAATGACATGGTGTACAGGTTCTGACATGGATGTAACGAGCAGTGCAGGGGTGTAACAGGTCTGAAATGGGTTGTACAAGCTGACATGGTCTTAACGGACTGATCGCATGGGTAAAGGCATGCTGGTGCTGTAACGCGCTATTGTGTAACGAGGACTGACATTGTTGTACAGGACTGGCGGTTGTAACGTCTGACTTGGTTAACTGGACTGACATGGTGTAACAGGTCTGACATGGTGTAACGGGACTGACATGGTGTAACAGGACTGACATGGTGTAACAGGTCTGCTATGGTATAACAGGACTGACATGGTGTAACAGGACTGACATGTTGTAACAGGAATGACATGGTGTAACAGGAATGACATGGTGTAATGTGACTGACATACCTGCGTAGTTTGTCAGTGAATTTCTCCAACTCTTCCTGGGCTCGACGGAGTTCCGTCTCCAGGTATTGACGGGTGGAGTCAAACTCAGACTCCACCATCTCTAGTTTGTGGGTGGTGTAGGACAGACGCTTGCGAAGATCATCCTTGTGATCATGTAGAGAACTAGGCAGGAAGTAGAGTGACAGGCAGACAGACAAGAGGTCAAAACAGCTCATGGTATCATTAGGTCTTAATTCAAGCTGTGAGCAGGGTTGGGGAGTTTATATTCTAAATGTAATCCGTTAGTTACTAGTTACCTGTCCAAAATTGTAATCAGTAACATAACTTTTGGATTTCCCAAAATCAGTAATGTAATCTGATTACTTTAATTTGCTTTTGGATTACTTTCCCCTTAAGAGGCATTAGAAGAAAACAAAAAAAGATCCATCAAATGCATTTTGTGTGTCATCATAGGAGTCTCTGACATCATACTAGTCTCTGACATCATAGTGGTCTTTGACATCATAGTGGTCTCGGACTTGTGGTCAGGCCCTAAGGTGGAACAAACTTAAACTAGCGCATTTTTTCAATGTTGAATTAAATGTAATTGATAAAACAGAAAGGTGTCATAATGTATTTTTTCATGCATGTAACCGTAATCAATTACTCCACAACCATGGATGTGAGCAATGCTGAATATTCTTTATGTACTAATTCAAGTTCATGACTAGACATAACATACGTTAGATATTCAGGACCTAAACAAAATGTTTCACTCATTTTGAAAAATAATATAATATCTGCACATGTATTGATAATTATACAATATGTCATCTACATATTGACTGTCTTCTGAAGTGTGATTAAAAATATACATTTGACATTCTCAAAAGGTATTAATTGTTTACAGTATGGTTGCATGACATGAATTTGTTCATAACTGACTTGGTTAAATAAAGGTTCAAAATAAAAACATAATCGGACTTAGATAAGAGCGAAAGAGAGAGGTATGAAATGGAGGTGAAATCTAATTTAGCTGGTGTGAAAAGTCCCAGCCAAGGAAGGCCTGTGGGTATGTATTGATGAATGGAAGCTAGAGCGCTAATGATTTTCCATTGACAGCCAGGGAACAGGAACCAGCTCACAATTCTGTAATGGGTCACTCCCGTTACACACCTCTCCAGCATGAAATCACTGGCAAACCAGGAAGAGATTCTGATTCTATCGAGATGCAGCACCATGAGGGATTTGTGTGTGTGTAGGAGGAAGGATGTGAATGGTGTTGTGGGGCTTGGTTGGTGAATACGTTTGGTTTTATATAGATTGTGTACAGTATGTATCTATAGGAGAATACTGAGAATTTTTATCTGGAGAGTGCATGAGTCAATTAGTTTCTCTGACGTAATGAGTTTCTCTGACCTTCTATGGTAAATGAGACAGAGGATGTGTGTGTGTGTGTGTGTGTGTGTGTGTGTGTGTGTGTGTGTGTGTGTGTGTGTGTGTGTGTGTGAGAGAGACAAAGACATACACAGACAAAGAAAAAGAGAGAGGCTGGAAATAAAGTAGGTCGGAAAGGGAGCAAAGAACAGGGAGCAGTTTGCTCTGGGGATTTAGAGGAGACTGATAAATTCTGGCTCAGAGACAATACTCCTGGAGATGTTCACTATCACACTGCCACTGCCACACTGGTCTCCTGTCACAGCAGTCCAGCGCCAAACTCAGAGGACGGCCCCTTTTTAAGGGATCATGTGACTCTCTCACAGCCTGGTTGGCTATTGCAGAAATAGATTGACAAGGCTAACCAACTTGAAAGATTAAAGACATTACAGTGCATTAGAATGAGGTAGGACAAAGGCTTGACTCTGTCTGCTTACAAATGATTGATGCATGGTATTCAAAACTGCAGTGAGGTCGTAGGAAATACGTCAGTTAAAAATGCACTATGCAGGAATCGCTCCGCCATTTCCTGGTTGCAAAAATTCTAATAGTTTGCCTCATTTGAGTTTATATGACAAAACAAGCAAGTATCTAAACTGCTGTGAAATATATGTTCCAGAACCCAAAATATTCTACTTTCAGCTGTTTGAAGCTGGTGTACAAAACGGAAAGTAAAAGACGCAAAAACTAAACTTGAGAACGGGAAGAGAATAGAAATAGCAACATATCTACCACTTCTTAGACTTGCTTTCAATGAGAATGACAGATCTATAACCCACATTTCTATGTGAATTTAGTTGGGTCGCCCCAGAAAGTTACATATTGCAGCTTTAAGTCTACTGTAAACACATTATGCCTGCCAGTCTGGACTTTATGATAGGTGTCTTAGGGACTTAAATTTTGGGTTAAACCCAGACTCTGGCATGCTAGGCTAGCCCTTGCATTTCCTACAAAGTCTTTACAAGACTCTCACTGAAAGCAGTAAGTGATTGGCAGGCATAGTGCCGTGGACTGAAGTACATGTGATTAATTATAGCTCTTGGTCATATCGTCAAGTGACCAAAGTTACTCTGGAGTATGCACATTGCACTGATTTCTGAGGCATAAAACACTAATTAGTATACTGAAATTGGGAAATATCATAGACTGTATTTGGTAACACATAGCACAACATCAGCTTTTCAAGGTTGCTTGTCTTCGTTATCTGAATAGTTGACACAGAAATAAGGTGTTAATAAATGAATAAGAGACCGATGTAATGAAATTGGTACCATGACAATGGCTTTTAGTTGAGATGAAATTTGAACAGTGGTCTAAAGTACTTAAGTAAACATACTTAAGTATTTTTTTGGGGGGGGGTATCTTTACTTTACTTTACTATTTATATTTTTGACCACCTTTACTTTTACTCCACTATGTCCCAAAATAAAATAATGTACTTTCTATTCCATGCATTTTCCCTGACATCCAAAAGTACTCGTTACATTTTGGAATGCTTAGCAGGACAGGGAAATGGTCCAACTCACGCACTTATCAGGAGAACATCCCTGCTCAMCTCTACTGCCTCTGATCTGGCAGACTCACTAAACACAAATGCTTCATTTGTAAATTATTTCTGAGTGTTGGAGTGTGCCCCATGACTATCTGTAACTTAAATAAAACAAGAAAATCGTCAATATATAAGGAATTTGAAATTATTTATACTTTTACTTTTGATAGTTAAGTATATTTAAAATCAAATACTTTTAGACTTTTACTGAAGTAGTAATTTACTGGGTATCTTTACTTTTACTCAACTATGACAATTGGGTACTTTTTCCACCACTGCATTTTAAATAGTTTATGGTGTTAAGAAATAAAATGACTGAAGTGGATTCTTGGCTTGAAGTGGATATGATCGAATGAAATGATAAGGGTGGCTTTTAAAAGTGGAAACTTCCATCTTACCTTCTTTTCTGATGCTTGCAACCATTTCTCTGGGCTTTGAGGGCTGTTTTCCCAATATATATCTTTTTCATATTCTTCGCTCTGCATTCACTTTCATGTGTTTTCTAGTCGATTCCCAATAAATGCTGATGCAGAGTGTGACCTCTAACCTCAGCCACTCAGGCCATAAGTCTTGCCTGTGGAGTCAGATAGCAGTTGTCTATCTGTGTTGACCCTGCCAACAGATCACAGAAACAGCGTTGCAGTCACAGATTCAATTGTATACGTTACACATTACTACTACTAGCTTTTATGTGCTGTGAATTGATGCATTCATTTGCTCTTATTGAACTAACTCACATTCTTCACAGATGATATCGATGAAGGTCAAAGGGAAGATTAGTACTTCCTCCAAAGGCCCCAAATGTGCAACTTGATGACCTCCCCTTTCATATCTCTCCCTTTGTCCAATTCATAATCATCAACAGACGCATCCACAAACAGCTAAATCCTATGCAGCATCGATGAAATGACCTGGCAGGTTATTCCCTTATAAATCAGCACTACAGAGCTGACAGAACCTACTGTATTGTGTGTCTATTCATCACGCTCCACCTGGGCTGACTGTTATATCAGTGAAGGAGCTAGCTAGCGTTGCTAACCTTGTCACAGTCACCCTGGAAATACAGAGTCGTAGGGAAAGGTCTGGTTGACTAATTGTGAGATGGAGGTAAATGAAAGCAGAGATGGACTGCTGCTTTGCTGCTAGGCTAATGTTGGCAGTATTGACTGCATGGTTTACGAGATGATACTAACACAGGACAAAGAGGAGCTTGAAGGGTGGGAGGTGATCAGACATCTTATTTCCACTGATTCCTCAATCACTCATTTCTCTAACACTGATTCCTCAATCACTCATTTCTCTAACACTGATTCCTCTATCACTCATTTCTCTAACACTGATTCCTCAATCACTAATTTCTCTAACACTGATTCCTCAATCACTCATTTCTCTAACACTGATTCCTCTATCACTCATTTCCAATGGTATAAAGTACTTAAGTAAAAAATACTTTGAAGTACTACTTATGTAGTCTTTTTTTTTCCTAAAGAAAATAATGTATTTTTTATTTCAGGAATTTTCCCTGACACCCTAAAGTACTCGTTACATTTTGAATGCTTAGAAGGACATGAAAATGGTCCAATTCACGCACTTATCAAGAGAACATCCCTTGTTGTKSCTACTGCCTCTGGTCTGGCGGCCTCACTAAACACACATGCTTTGTTTGTAAATTATGTGTTGGAGTGTGCCCCTGGCTATCTGTACATTTWWAAAAAACAGTGCCGTCTGGTTTGCTTAAATAAGAAATTTGAAATGATTTCTACTTTTACTTTTGATACTMAAGTATATTTGAGCAATTACATTTACTTTTGATACTTAAGTATATTTAAAACCAAATACTTTTAGAATTTTACTCAATTAGTATTTTCCCTTGAACTTGAGTCATTTTCTATTAAGGTGACACAGATTTCTTTAAAACAGATTTAGTTCACAGATAAAAAAATATATATATATATTAATACCGATTTTTTTTCAACACAGATTTTTTCAACACTGGTTTCTGTCCTTCAAACATTTCAAAGGAGCATGTGATGGATCGGTACAAACTCTAATTCAGTTTAGCAGTTTACCCATCTTTAGAAATTGGCTCCCAAAAACCTAAAATGAAAGAGAAACTTCAGGCTGACAGCAGTCTTAATGCGAAGGCTCGTCCTGACTCCAGGATCCAGGGTACGGTGAGTGATTAGTCAAAAGGAACCTTCCGCCATTGTATGCTTTTGACAGTTAGTAAAGAAAATCTCTCAAACTAATGATCTCTATWTCAAGATTTCAAGAGGTTGAAGGCCTAAACGAAGTTGAAATACATGAGGGAATTTCTAAACAAACGTCAGGTGTAAATTTGTGACTCCACTGAGTACTCCCCATCACGCAGATAGTATCTTATTCAAATAACAGCACAAACAAATAGGCCTAGATACTGTAAATGTCTAGCAATTCACACCGATAAACGATACTCCTGCCAACTACAGGCACCTATTAACCTGATAATATCATGACAAAGAATTTCTACATATCCCCGGGAAAGTGTTATCACTTTGCTTAAAGAGCCAAAGCCTCCGTGTAAATACCAACAGGGCTGCAGTAAAACTTTATCGGGACCCGGCAGAACAGCGAGGCAAAATGAATGTTTGTCGCCTGCTACATTCGCTCCAAAGACGCCACTACTTATTGTATTTTAATCTCGCTTTGACACTGCCGGGTAGAAGACAAAGAGGAGCCCGGGATAGGCACTGAATACGGTCGCTAGCTGTGGCCTTATCTGTCAGCTGCAGAGCGAGAGGTCGGAACTAAGTAGTTGCTGGAGTAAGGAGTTGTGCTTGTAGCTACCCGCCCCCCTCTTTCCCCTTTACTCCCCAGTGCTATTGTGACTCCCTCCCTGTGTATCTGCTATTGTGACTCCCTCCCTGTGTATCTGCTATTGTGACTCCCTCCCTGTGTATCTGCTATTGTCGGACTCCCTCCCTGTGTATCTGCTATTGTGACTCCCCTCCTGTGTATCTGCTATTGTGACTCCCTCCCTGTGTATCTGCTATTTGGACTCCTTCCCTGTGTATCTGCTATTGTGACTCCTTCCCTGTGTATCTGCTATTGTGACTCCCTCCCTGTGTGTCTGCTATTGTGACCCTTCCCTGTGTATCTGCTATTGTGACTCCTTCCCTGTGTATCTGCTATTGTGACTCCCCTGTGTATCTGCTATTGTGACTCCTCCCTGTGTATCTGTATTGTGACTCCCTCCCTGTGTATCTGCTATTGTGACTCCCTTCCCTGTGTATCTGCTATTGTGACTCCTTCCCTGTGTATCTGCTATTGTGACTCCCTCCCTGTGTATCTGCTATTGTGACTCCCTCCTGTGTATCTGCTATTGTGACTCCTTCCCTGTATTCTGCTATTGTGACTCCTTCCCTGTGTATCTGCTATTGTGACTCCCTTCCCTGTGTATCTGCTATTGTGACTCCCTCCCCTGTGTATCTGCTATTGTGACTCCCTCCCTGTGTATCTGCTATTGTGACTCCCTCCCTGTGTATCTGCTATTGTGACTCTTCCCTGTGTATCTGCCATTGTGACTCCCTCCCTGTGTATCTGCTATTGTGACTCCTTCCCTGTGTATCTGCTATTGTGACTCCCTCCCTGTGTATCTGCTATTGTGACTCCCTCCCTGTGTATCTGCTATTGTGACTCATTCCCTGTGTATCTGCTATTGTGACTCCTCCCTGCTGTTATCTGCTATTGTGACTCCCTCCTGTGTATCTTGCTACATGTACTCCCTCCCTGTGTATCTGCTATTGTGACTCCTTCCCTGTGTATCTGCTATTGTGACTGTACTAGAATACCTCACAGCAGAGTCAATAAAGGACGGGGCCTACGACGTAAGACGCTTCTGATGCTGGAGGATGTAAACAAGCCACGAGATGAGCTGTATGTCTTCACTGTCCTTAAAAGGACCCATGTGAGCAGCCAAGTCGTCCTCCTGAAGAAATTTACAACTCATCAAACAAACCCTGAACAAAACATTTGTAAAAATCATAACGTTCTCATTCTATTCTCAGAGAGAGCAGCTCTCGTGGTTCTTTGTGTTAATGAAATATAGACGCTCTTTAATTCAGAGGAACAGGTCTGCAATGCGCCGTCCATCTTAAGGGTGGTGCCTGGTGCCAGCGTCAGGAAGTTATTTGGTGTCTGAGTCATGGGAGGTGAGATGGAGGTACCTCGCAGATATATTTATAAATGAGCTAACGGACGTCTGAAATGTTAATGCCCACAATATAATGTAATCACTCTTTATAGCCTAGAGACTGTGTGGGCCTTTCATGGAAAACAGACTGGTCTGTTAAAATCTTATTCAAGGAACCAGATTGACTTCATAACGACCACAAAGCGTACTGGCGGAGTAGCCGTCCCACTTTACATGATGTAGTATAACAGTTGTAGGTACTAGGTCAGAGGTCAACTGGGTTCAGCCGCAGGCCAATTTCTGTCGGAGCGAATAACAATAATTTCATAGAGACATGATCACATATCTATCTTTTTTGTTAGTTTGTGGTACTACTTAGGAACAGATTTCCTAAAATTAAGCACATTTTTTGCACTTGTGGGCTGAACTTGGCCCGCAGCTTGCCTGTTGCCAACCCATGTACTAGGTAATAATGTCTACAGTACTTACATTGTAATGACACTGGTGTAAGTATGAGAACAAACCAAAAATAAGTACATGCAACTGGTGTAAATCAATGCAAAAACGGTGCTTTGTATAGAAACGTGGAAACAACATTGTGAAATGTTGCCTGTACGAATGGCAAGAATTTAAAAAGGTTTCGTCCAACTTTTTCAATATTTTCTGTGGGCAAAGCACAGAACTTGATTGTGATGCAACACTCCAGAAATGTACGCTTCTCTAATGTATTCCCCGGTGTACTTCACCAAKGGCAATAACCAACACTGTGGATCTTGTCAGCAGAGTAATTACTAATCAACAATATGAGACTAGGGAACTGTGCAATGACTGGGGAAAAATATAACCCAATGTTTACATCCCAAAGGGGATTATCTGATGTTCCATTGAGGATCACAATGGAAATACGTTTCGAAACTTTTTTTCTGTTGTCCTCGATTATTTTTAAATGCACATGTGTGGTTGTATTTTTACAATTTTAATTGTCAAATAAGTCATGCAATATCATACATACATACAGTATCTKCATTTTTCGTATGTTCTCTATTTTTCGAATGTTCTCTGAGGAAACCACATCCTCTCAGCAAGCTCTATCCATGAGAAGAAGAACATTAATGATGTTGTGAGTAGACAAGACAAGCAGCCAACATCATCTGTTTAATCTGATCATAGTCCTTGATTTGCCAGTTGTATACCTGGGTTCAAATAGTATTTAAAATCGTTCAGATTATTTAGCTGTGCTCGATCGAGCTTTGTCAAATGCAATGGAACCCAAAGGCATAGTTCCAAAAGTGTACAACCATCCCATCTGTCACTCCAGGCAGGTTTAACCAAACGTTCATCAAGGTATTAGAAATATTTCAAATACTACTTGAACCCAGGTCTGGTATATTGTTTAAGAAACACAAGTGTATCGGCCATGTTTGAATTTAGTTACTTGTGGATCAGGTGGAGGATGATGATGCTTGATGAGCATCTGCATTATAGAGATATACCATAGAGGTATACCATAACGAGGAGGGAATCCCTCACATTGTGTTATTGTAACACTTGAAGCTCATTGGGAGGAATTTGTTCATAATAAATAGTTCCCCCCTGCTGTGGTGACTCATCACTAAACCCAATACTCCGTCATGCCTCATCCCTGACTTTGAAACGACATGCCTGTCACAACGAGGCCAAGGGTACGTTTGTGTGTTTGTTGTGTGTGTGTTTGTCTGGGGGGGGTTAAGTGCTACTGTGGCTGACCCTAAGTACTACTATGGCTGACCCTGAGTAGTACTATGGCTGAACCTGGGCACTACTATTGTTGACCCTGAGTAGTACTATGGCTGAACCTGAGTAGTACTATGGCTGAATCTGAGTACTACTATGGCTGACCCTGAGTAGTACTATGGCCATGAACCTGGGCACTATATTGTTGACCCTGAGTAGTTACTATTGATGGACTGAGTAGTACTATGGCTGAACCTGAGTATTACTATTGTTGACCCTGAGTATACTATGGCTGAACTGGGTAGTACTATGGCCTGAACTGATATTACTATTGTTGACCCTGAGTACTACTATGCGCTGAACCTGAGTAGTACTATGGCTGAACTGACTAGTACTATGGCTGACCCTGAGTAGTACTATGGCTGAACCTGGCACTACTATTGTTGACCTGAGTAGTACTATGTTGACCTGAGTATCTATGGCTGAACTGAGTACTACTATGGCTGACCCTGAGTACTACTATTGTTGACCCTGATACTACTATTGTTGACCCTGAGTAGTACTATGGCTGACCCTGAGTAATCCCAGAACACATGGCTGTGTTCTGAGATTCATCCAATGGCATTGAGGAGTACCACCTCAGTCACCGCTTCAACAATAAGTCCATCGACGACGTTGTTCCCACAGTGACCGTACGTACTTATCCCAACCAGAAGCCATGGATTATAGGCAACATCCTCACCGAGCTAAAGGCTAGAGCTTCAGCTTCAAGGAGTGGGACACTATCCGGACACTTAGGCCCTCAGCCAAACCATAAAACAACACCACTCTACAAAGTCATCTAGGACGGGGACATGATGTTCCGCTGAACAGGCTGATCAAGGCAGTACTCAGAGAATGCCTGGACCAACTGGCAAGTGTCTTCACTGACATTTTCAACCTCTCCCGGACCGAGTTTGTAATAGCTACATGTTTCAAGCAGACCACCATAGTCCTGTGCCCAAGAAAGCAAAGGTAACCTGCCTAAATTACTACCGCCTTGTGTAGTAAGAGGTGTCAGTGTGTAGAGGTGTCAGTGTCTAGAGGTGTCAGTTGTAGAGGTGTCAGTGGTCAGTGTGTTAGAGGTGTCAGTGTGTAGAGGTGTCAGTGTGTAGAGGTGTCAGTGTAGTGTGTAGAGGTGTTCAGTATTGAGGTGTCATATGTGTAGAGGGTCAGTGTTGTAGAGGTGTCAGTGTGTTAGGAGGTGTCAGTGTGTAGAGGTGTCATGTAGTGTATAGAGGTGTCAGTGTGTAGAGGTGTCAGTATGAGTAGAGGTGTCAGTGTGTAGAGGTGTCAGTGTGTAGAGGTGTAGTGTGTAGAGTGTCAGTGTGTAAGGTGTCAGTGTTGTAAGAGGTGTCAGTATGTAGAGGTGTCAGTGTGTAGAGTGTCAGTGGTGTCGAGGTGTCAGTATGTGGAGGTTTCATTGTGTAGAGGTGTCAGTATGTGGAGGTGTCAGTTGTAGAGGTGTCAGTGTGTAGAGGTTTCATTGTGTAGAGGTGTCAGTGTGTAGAGGTGTCAGTTGTAGAGGTGTCAGTATTGGAGGTGTCAGTGTGTAGAGGTGTCAGTTGTAGAGGTGTCAGTATGTGGAGAGGTGTCAGTGTGTAGAGGTGTCAGTTGTAGAGGGTCAGTATGTGGAGGTGTCCATTGTGTAGAGGTGTCAGTGTGTAGAGGTTATTGTGTAGAGGTGTCAGTATGTTGAGGTGTCAGTGTGGTCAGAGGTTGTCAGTGTGTAGAGGTTTTCATGTGTGTAGAGGTGTCAGTATCGGAGGTGTCATGTTGTCAGACGGTGTCAGTGTGGTTAGAGGTTGTCATTGTGTAGGAGGTGTCAGTGTGTAGAGGGTGTCAGTATAGGTGGACGGTGATCAGTGTGTAGAGGTGTCAGTGTGTAGAGGTGTGACAAGCACATCGAGGACTGGATCAGCCTCTGACACCTCTCCAGAGGAAGCATGTGGCTCTATGAGAATGGTTATCCTTTAAGGTTTTCCAATCTAACCAATCTAATCAATCTCACTGAGCCACATGCTCCCTCTGGAGAGGTGTCCAATGAAGAGTCGACGTTCTAACAGCGTCAAGGCCAGTTTGCCCTGCGGCCCTGCCATTCATACCATGGCAGACTTGAACGTCTTGCCTAGAGGAACCATCTCCATATGGCTAGGCACAGATTGAGTGTTGGACCTTGGAGGTAGGAGCTTTAAATGGGTGGATATTACAGGAAGTAATTGGCTCCGGTCTAAGAGCTGTGTGGTTTTCTACTTGCAGCTCTATACTGTAGGTTCACACAGTGCAATTTAAAATCACTTTGTCATGCTGTGTATTCAGTGATGTCCTCTACGCTGGTTTCTGCATAGCATCTGTCCCTTTACAATATCTGGCACAGGATCTTAGACATATTGAAGCACAATTTGAAAAGATGCCCAAATAGCTTCACTAATTAGTTAGAACAAAGTTTTTACAAAATCGCCAAATTTCATCACAATGAAAAAGTTGTTAAAGACATTATAACGATGTTTGAAATACCACATAAAAAGATAAGATTAGAATTTGCGTCAATAAAAAATATCACAGGAGTCATTAACCAGACAAATTAAGCTTGTGAATTGTGGCGAAACTTACGAGGACGGCCAGTCTTTCCAGTCAATGACCATCTGGAAAGTTGAACACCAACTGTTCATATCCTCCATCCMTATTCTCCTGTTGCCCAGCAACAACACCCATTAACACAGTCTGATTCCAGATCTCTTTGTGCAGTATAGTCAACTCCAATGGTTATTGTTATTGCTATGTGACCATAAGAATTGTCTGTACAACACAGACAGAGCTGGGACCAGCTAAGTTCTACATGACTTCCAGAGAATCCGAATGAGAGGGCAGCAGGTGGCCTGGTGGTTAGGAGTGTTGGGCCAGTTACCGAAAGGTTGCTGGATAGAATCCCTGAGCCACAAGGAAAAAATCTGCAGTTCTGCCCTTGAGCAAGGCAATTAACCCTAATTGCTCCAGGGTCTCCATCAATAATGGTTGATCCCCTGGCTGTGACCCCAGGGAAAGTGGGATATGCAAAAACATGCATTTCCATTTCACACCTCCGTACAGGTTAGCCACTTCATACAGTGAAACAGGATTATATAAGCACCCTGTATTATTAGTATGCTAGAGTAAGAAGACAGTCCTTGAAATTGATTTCAATTAACAGTGTTTCTGATACAGGAAGAAAAAGCTTTGAAACTATCAACAGCATCCAGAACCAAGTAGGTTTAGCTAGGACAGTAACTTCAGCCATGGCTCACATTTCTCCTGAACAATATGAAATGGAGCGCTTTACAGACCTAATCTGCCTTCTCCCTCTCTCCTACTCCATTTGTTCTCTGCTGATGAAGTATAACCAGCTTCCTTCCAGGTCTGTAGAAACACAGATATTCAGCAGAGAGCAAGTCTAGGCTAGGGAGGAAGTTGGACCTTCTACTGTAGGGCTGAAGGAGAGAAGAGATGTTCTGCTGGGAAAGGATCCAAAGCAGCATGAGCGTTCTCTCTCCTGAGTCCTGACATTCCTGACTGCTCTTATCTGTCAGGAGGGCTGAGCGTTCTCTCCTTCCTGAGTCCTGACATTCCTGACTGCTCTTATCTATATATATGTATATCTAGAGTTTGTGACAGTGCAGAGCCTGTTTTTCCCTCTTTTTCAATTGCCAGAGCCCTCCTGACAGATAAGAGCAGTCAGGAACGTCAGGACTCAGGAGGGAGAAGAACGCTCAGCCCTCCTGACAGATAAGAGCAGTCAGGAACGTCAGGACTCAGGAGGGAGAGAACGCTAAGCGCCTCCTGACAGATAAGAGCAGTCAGGAATGTCAGGGAACTACAAGGAGAGAACGCCAGACCCTCCTGACCAGATAAGCAGCAGTCAGGAAATGTCAGGACTTCAGGGAGGAGAGAACGCTCAGATCGCCTCGACAGATAAGAGCAGTCAGGAATGTCAGGACTCAGGAAGGGAGAGAACGCTCAGCCTCCTGACAGATAAGAGCAGTCAGGAATGTCAGGACTCAGGAGAGGAGAGAACGTCAGCCCTCCTGACAGATAAGAGCAGTCAGGAACGTCAGGACTCAGGAAGGAGAGAACGCTCAGCCCTCCTGACAGATAAGAGCAGTCAGGAATGTCAGGACTCAGGAAGGAGAGAACGCTCAGCCCTCCTGACAGATAAGAGCATCCAGGAATGTCAGGCCTCAGAAGGAGAGAACGCTCAGCCCTCCTGACAGATAAGAGCAGTCAGGAATGTCAGGACTCAGAAAGGAGAGAACACGTCAGCCTCCTGACAGATAAGAGCAGTCAGATGAGTCAGGACTCAGGAAGGAGAGAACGCTCAGCCCTCCTGACAGATAAGAGCAGTCAGGAATGTCAGGACTCAGGAAGAGAGAGAACGCTCAGCCCTCCTGACAGATAAGAGCAGTCAGGAATGTCAGGACTCAGGAAGGAGAGAACACTCAGCCCTCCTGACAGATAAGGGCAGTCAGGAATGTCAGGACTCAGGAGAGAGAGACGCTCAGCCCTCCTGACAGTAAGAGAGTCAGGAATGTCAGGACTCCAGAAGGAGAGAACCCTCGCCCTCCTGACAGATAAGAGCAGTCAGGAATGACGGACTTTCCAGAGAGAAGAGAACGGCTCAGCCCTCCTGAACAGATAAGAGCAGTCAGGAACGTCAGGACTCAGGAAGGAGAAGCAGACGCTCAGTACCTCCTGAAGATAAAGAAGCAAGTCAGGAACAGGGTCTTATGTATTCAGTGACCAGGAAGCCAGAGAACGCTTCAGCCCTCCGAACGGATAGAGCAGTCAGATGGTCAGACTTCAGCGAAGGAGAGAAACGCTCATGTAGCCCTCCTGACAGAGTAAGAGCAGTGTCTAGTGAATGTTAGGACTCTCAGAGAGGAGTCATGCTTCAGTCCGCTCCTGCGAAAGGCAGTGTGCGGAATAGGGAGAACTCAGAGAAGGAGAGAACGCTCAGCCCTCCTGATCAGATAAGAGCATCCAGATGTCAGGGACTTTCTTGCAGGAAGGAGAGAACGCTCAAGCTCCTCATGACAGAATAGAGCAGTCAGGCATGATCAGGACTCAGGAAGGGAGACGCTCTCAGCCTCCTGACAGATTAAGAGCAGTCTAAGGAATGTTCGGACTCAGGAGAGAGAAGCCTCATTTGCAGTGCTGCTTTTGGATCCTTTCCCAGGCAGACATTCGTTCTCTCACTTCAGAATCTCCTACAGTATGAAGGCATTCCTCCTAGGCCTAAGAGACTTGCTCTCTACTGTCTGAATATCTGGTGTTGTCTCTAACAGACCTGGAAGGAAAGCTGGGTTATACTTCAATCAGCAGAGAACAAATGGAGTAAGGAGAGAGTGGAGAAGGCAAGATAGGTCTGTAAAGCGCTCCATTTCCATAATTGTTCAGGAGAAATGTGAGCGAGGCTGAAGTTACTGTTCTCGCTAAACCGTAGCTTGGTTCCTGGATGCTTGTTTGAAGTTTCAAGCTTTTTCTTCCTGTATCAGAACAGGTACTGTATTGAAATCAATTTCAAGGACTGTCTTCTTACTCTAGCATACTATATAATACAGGGGTGCTTATTGATAAACCTGTTTCACTGTATGAAGTGGCTAACACCTTTACGGAGGTGTGAAATGGAAAATGCAAGGTGTTTTTGGCATTATCCCAACTTTCCCTGGGGTCACAGCCAGGGGGAATCCAACCATTATTGATGGAGACCCTGGAGCAATTAGGGTTAATGCCTTGCCTCAAGGGCAGAACTGCAGATTTTTTCCTGTTGTGGCATCAGGGATTCTATCCAGCCAAACCTTTCGGTTGAACTGCCCATACACTCCTAACACCAGGCCACCTTGTGCCCTTCATTCGATCTCTGGAGTATGTGAACTTAGCTGGTTCCCCAGTCTGTCTGTGTTGTACGACAATATCTTATGGTCACATAGCATACAATAACCATTAGGAGTTTGACTAATATGCCAAGAGATCTGGAATCAGACTGTGTTATGGGTTTGTGTTCTGGCAACAGAGAATTACGATGGAGGATAGACGTTGTGTGTTTCACTTTCCAGATGTCATTGACTTGGATAGAGCTGGGCCGTGTGCCTCTCTTATGTAAGTTTTCGCCACAATTCACAAGTAAACCAGCTTTAATTTCTGGTTATAGACTTTACCTGTGATATTTTAATTGACCATGCAATTCCATCTTTCATAATTGATTTTGTATCCTTTTTTTTATATGGGTATTTCAACATCGGTTTATGATATGTCTTTGTAAACAACTTTTTCCATTGTGTAAGTAAATTTGAGGCGAGTGCATTTGTAAACTTTGTTCTATATTAAGTTAGTGGAAGCCCTTATTTGGTTGCTCTTTTCAATTGTGGCCCTTTAAATTGTCTCTTAGATTCTGGATG
>NC_036849.1:30961060-30963954 GCF_002910315.2 Salvelinus sp. IW2-2015
ATATATATATATATATACTGTATATATATATACTGTACCAGTCAAAAGTTTGGACAAACCTACTCATTCCAGGGTTTTTCTTTATTTTTACTATTTTCTACATTGTAGAATAATAGTGAAGACATCAAAACTATGAAATAACACATATGGAATCATGTAAAATACCAAGTCCATATTATGGCAAGAACAGCTCAAATAAGCAACGAGACAGTCCATCATTACTTTAAGACATAAAGTTCAGTCAATCCAGAACATTTCAAGAACTTTGAAAGTTTCTTCAAGTGCAGTCGCAAAACCATCAAGCGCTATGATGAAATTGGCTCTCATGAGGACCGCCACAGGAAAGGAAGACCCAGAGTTAGCTCTGCTGCAGAGGACAAGTTCATTAGAGTTACCAGACTCAGAAATGGCAGCCCAAATAAATGTTTCACAGAGTTCAAGTAACAGACACATCTCAACATCAACTGTTCAGAGGAGACTGCGTGAATCAGGCCTTCATGGTCGAATTGCTGCAAAGAAACCACTACTGAAGGACACCAATAAGAAGAAGAGACTTGTTTGTGCCAAGAAATACGAGCAATGGACATTAGACCGGTGGAAATCTGTCCTTTGGTCTGATGAGTCCAAATTTTGAGATTTTTGGTTCCAACCGTTGTGTCTATGTGAGACGCAGAGTGGATGAACGGATGATATCCGTATGGGTATTTCCCACCGTGAAGCATGGAGGAGGAGGTGTGATGGTGTGGGGGTGTTTTGCTGGTGACACTGTCTGTGATTTATTTAGAATTCAAGGCACACTTAACCAGCATGACTACCACAGCATTCTGCAGCGATACGCCATCCTATATGGTTTGTGCTTAGTGGGACTATCATTTGTTTTTCAACAGGACAATGACCCAACACACCTCCAGGCTGTGTAAGGGCTATTTAACCAAGGAGAGTGATGGAGTGCTGCATCAGATGAGCTGGCCTCCACAATTAGGAAAAGCAGCCAACAAGTGCTCAGCATATGTGGGAACTTCTTCAAGACTGTTGGAAAAACATTACAGGTGAAGCTGGATGAGAGAATGCCAAAAGTGTGCAAAGCTGTCATTAAGGCAAAGGGTGGCTACTTTGAAGAATCTCAAATATAAAATAGATTTAGATTTGTTTAATAACTTTTGGGTTACTACATGATTCCATATGTGTTATTTCATAGTTTTGATGTCGTCACTATTATTCTACAATGTAGAAAATAGTAAAAATAAAGAAAAACCCTTAAATGGGTAGGTATGTCCAAACTTTTGACTGGTACTGTGTATACAGAGTATATATATACAGTGGGGAGAACAAGTATTTGATACACTGACGATTTTGCAGGTTTTCCTACTTACAAAGCATGTAGAGGTCTGTAATTTGTATCATAGGTACACTTCAACTGTGAGAGACAGAATCTAAAACAAAAATCCAGAAAATCACATTGTATGATTTGTAAGATTAGACCCAAACCAAATGATGAGAAAACAAATATTTAATTACTTGACATATTGGAAATAATATATATATATATACAGTGGGAGAACAAGTATTTGATACACTGCCGATTTTGCAGGTTTTCCTACTTACAAAGCATGTAGAGGTCTGTAATTTTTATCATAGGTACACTTCAACTGTGAGGAAACGGAATCTAAAACAAAAATCCTGAAAATTACATTGTGTATGATTTTAAGTAATTTAATTGCATTTTATTGCATGACATTAAGTATTTGATCACCTACCAACCAGTAAGAATTCCGGCTCTCACAGACCTGTTGGTTTCTTTAAGAAGCCCTCCTGTTCTCCACTCATTACCTGTATTAACTGCACCTGTTTGAACTCGTTACCTGTATAAAAGACACCTGTCCACACACTCAATCAAACAGACTCCAACCTCTCCACAATGGCCAAGACAGAGAGCTGTGTAAGGACATCAGGGATAAAATTGTAGACCTGCACAAAGGCTGGATGCTACAGGACAATAGGCAAGCAGCTTGGTGAGAAGGCAACAACTGTTGGCGCAATTATTAGAAAATGGAAGAAGTTCAAGATGACGGTCAATCACCCTCGGCCTGGGGCTCCATGCAAGATCTCACCTCGTGGGGCATCAATGATCATGAGAAGGTGAGGATCAGCTCAAAACTACACGGCAGTACCTGGTCAATGACCTGAAGAGAGCTGGGACCACAGTCTCAAAGAAAACCATTAGTAAACACACTACGCCGTCATGGATTAAAACCTGCAGCGCACGCAAGGTCCCCTGCTTCAAGCCAGCGCATGTCCAGTGCCCGTCTGAAGTTTGGCCAATGACCATCTGGATGATCCAGAGAGGAATGGGAGAAGGTCATGTGGTCTGATAGACAAAAAAATAGAGCTTTTTGGTCTAAACTCCACTCGCCATGTTTGGAGGAAGAAGAAGGATGAGTACAACCCCAAAACACCATCCCAACCGTGAAACATGGAGGTGGAAACATCATTTTTGGGGATGCTTTTCTGCAAAGGGGACAGGATGACTGCACGTATTGAGGGGAGGATGGATGGGGCCATGTATCACGAGATCTTGCCAACAACCTCCTTCCCTCAGTAAGAGCATTGAAGATGGGTCGTGGCTGGGTCTTCCAGCATGACAAGACCCGAAACACACACGCAGGGCAACTAAGGAGTGGCGCCGTAAGAAGCATCTCAAGGTCCTGAGTGGCCTAGCCAGTCTCCAGACCTACCCAATAGAAAATCTTTGGGGAGCTGAAAGTCGTATAGCCCCGCGACAGCCCCGAAACCTGAAGGATCTGGAGAAGATCTGTATGGAGGAGGGCCAAAATCCTCTGCAGGTGTGAAACCCGGTCAAGAACTACAGGAAACGTATGATCTCTGTAATTGCA
>NC_036849.1:30967237-30971565 GCF_002910315.2 Salvelinus sp. IW2-2015
TCTCTCTCTCTCTCTCTCTCTCTCTCTCTCTCTCTCTCTCTCTCTCTCAGCAGGCTTCAAAAGACAACATCTAAGTTAACCAAGATTGAACCCAGGTATCCATCACCATATTGTCTGTATAATATTGTGATTCATTGCATACCCTGGTTTGGAGAAAGGTGAAAATAATTGAACTCGTCTCTGCATGCTGCCTACCCTGAGAGAAATCTGATTTGATACTGTGTAAAATCCTTACTGATCCTGAGGTTGCCAAGACAACACCAGTCACTAGGGAAAGTCTACACACCCCTTGCACTCTTAATGTATCTAAAAATATAATACATTAGATGTTTAACCTACCTATCTACACAACCTACTCTACATTTTGAAAGTGAAAGAAAAATATAGAAAATCTTCCAAATGAATACAAATAACAAATAAATCTTGATTGCGTGTGTCTTCACATCCCAGAGTTAATGCTTGGTGGAAGCACCTTTGGCAGCCATTACAGCTGTAAATCATTGTGAATTACATTCTACCAACTTTGCACAGGGCAACATTTATCCATTTTTATTCGTCAAAATTACACAAGTAATAACTTTGGGATGTGAGGACATAAAAAGGTAGGTACAGGTATGGAAAACATCAATTTTTAGATGTAATTTAAAAAGTTGAAGACTGTGCAAAAGGGTGGGTAGACTTTCACAAGGAACTTTGAACAGACCACCCAAATTCAGCATGCATTGTTGCTAGCAATTAAATATACTGAGCACCAATAAGACAAGGAAGTTAATGAAAATCTAAAGAATGACAGATATGCATGTTTTAGTTTACAACCAGCAGTGGGGGCATCCTGTATCTCCTCTGCACAGTACAGCACAGCGGAGGAGCGTGACATTCACATTTGGCTCCTCAGCAAAGGCTTTTACATTCAAAACCCTTTTCACTTCATCAGCCCAATCCAGAGGTCATGAATCCACAGCTGTATATATTTCCCCTACAAAAGCCCTGTGCTGGGCTGGGAAAGAGGGTGGAGGGAAGCCTCTGTACCTCTGTCTTTGGAGGAGTCAGCATTCCCTTGAGAGAGAGAGAGAGAGAGAGAGAGAGAGAGAGAGAAGAGAGAGAGAGAGGAAGAGGATACTCACGAGATGACAGAGAGAGAGAGCTGGTTCTAGTACTGGAGCAACCGAGAGCTAAGGCATATAAGGACGACAGCTGGTTAGATAGGAGATTGCTTGCACAGTTCTGGATGGACAGAGCGCCTGTGGGTCAGTAGGACCAGTAGAGAGTTGCTTTAGGGTACACGCAACCCAAGATAAGTAATGGAGGGTTGTCCAGTTAAAAAACAAGGTCGCAAGAGTCACACAGAGGGAGCAGGGAGAACGAGAATGTACGCAATGTATGTTAGAGGAGACCGGGAAAAGTGTTGAGGGACGCAGAGAGAGAGAGAGGAATTACACAGAGTCCGCAACAACACACAAAAAGAAAACTCTCATGAAACACAAATCCAATTTTGAGGTAACCCTACAATATGCCACGATACACTCCTACTGGGACAAGAGATAACTTTCCACAAGCAGGTTAAGTGGGATCCATATGGAACGACAAGCAGGGCAACGAAGATTGGTGGTGTGAGTACCCTCGCCATTGCCAAAAGGACACATAAAAGTATATTTACAGGAGCATCAACCAGTGAAGACCAACTATAAGGACACTAGGGCTATGATAATGAGTATACTAAATATATGAATGCAGGTACACCTATGGATTGTGTCCATCATTGGCCAGCTTGTGATGGTGTATTGTTGGGAGAGTCCTCGGGTCTGTGGTGCCTTTCAACACAAAACAGTATGTGTAATTCATTCAGCTCTAAATGGCGAGGGGCAACTAGTAAAACTAACAGATATTGGGCGAACACTAACTTGCATGAACAGAAACATTTGGGCAAAATGATTACTTAATCTCGTTTCGGATTACTGTGATCATGCGTTTAGATAGCTAAATCCGAGAAATACTGTTAAATGTTCAATGGGCAAGGAGCAGAATTTGGTATTGTCTCTACTTTTGTACACTTTTTGTAATAATATCTAACCTCACTTTTGCTGTTGGCAATGTTAACATGTGTTCATCTGCACATTATGCAATGAAAGCTCCTCATGAATTAGAGGGAGATTATATAAGAACATTGAGCCACGAGAGAGCAGAGAGAGAGAGAGGTCGTAGATTCAGAAGAATGAGAGACGCGTATTCTTCTAACGATTTGTTCACATTCTCGTTAAAGCTACAAGGCATCCCCGTTACAGAAGGAAGATGACCTGGAGAAAAGTCCCCTACAAGCCTAGAGCATAGGGTCACTATAGGGCTCTCATGGTATCGAACGAAGACACATACTTAGTGTCAACAGTCACACGTTCTCTATATACACGTTGTCTCTGGAAGGCACTCATTTGAGCATAGAGTTGTAATGTTTTACGATGTTTCGATCCCATATTTATTGAATTAATTCATTTGATGAAATCAACAGAGAATGTTTGTATAATTAACTTTTGACTGCACTCATCACTTCACTTGCTGGTAGAGCAACAAATAAAATAACACACGGGAGCACTTCCATGCCAAATAAGCCCGTCGTTAGAAAATATGTCGATTAATTTGAGGCCCACGAGAAATCAAGGGAGGATAAGACAGGACTAGGCTAGAATTTTAGCCTTGAATCCAGCTGTGAACTTCGATGAGGGACACGAGCAAAACGTAGAGAGGGAAAGGCTTTGGAGAAGTAGTAGAAGAGAGGAACGATACGCAGAGAGTAGGAGGCACGAGAGGACCGAGAGATGGACTATTGAGGGAGAAGAGAGAGGCAGAGGCGAGTAGCAGAGAACACTGCATATTGGCTTCGTTACAGGACAAAAGGACAAGGCTTGAATGTGCACAGACTGGCCCGCAGAAGAGAGAGGGAGGATGTGAGGAGAAGCAGGGAGACTGAGGCAAGTTCCTAACCGCAGCTAGGGACGCAAAGAGAGTAGAGAGTAACGATGAGATATAGGAGAAGAGAGGAACGCAGAATGAAGACCGCACGATGTACGGTATATTGGACAGTTTTCTACGGCATCCACGCAGTGGAAGTCAGTGGTAGAGAGTGACAATAGTGTAAATTCCATGTTTATAGACATAAACTACGGACTTAATCAACTTTAACTCGTGGAGAGAGACAGAGATAGATAAGAATAAACCAACAAATGCTGGTGCGCAGTACACAAATGAGGACAGGTTATGTAATTGTATGTGTGTGGGTTGACAGTAGGATTATGAGTTTGCCATTTTATTGTAGCACACAGGAAATAGGGGAGAGAACCATGTTTTGAATCAACCTACCAACCAGTAAGAATTCCGGCTCTCACAGACCTGTTAGTTTTTCTTTAAGAAGCCCTCTGTTCTCCACTCATTACCTGTATTAACTGCACTGTTTGAACTCGTTAACTGTTAAAAAACACCTGTCCACACACTCAATCAACAGACTCCAACCTCTCCACAATGGCCAAGACAAGAGAGCTGTTAGAGGACATCAGGGATAAAATTGTAGACATGCAACAGGCTGGGATGGGCTACAGGACAATAGGCAAGCAGCTTGGTGAGAAGGCAACAACTGTTGGCGCAATTATTAGAAAATGGAAAGAAGTTCAAGATGACGGTGCAATCACCCTCGGCTGGGGCTATGCAAAGATCTCACCTCGTGGGGATCAATGATCATGAGGAAGGTGAGTATCAGCCAAACTACACGGCAGGAACCTGGTCAATGACCTGAAGAGAGCTGGGACCACAGTCTCAAAGAAAACCATTAGTAACACACTACACCGTCATGGATTAAAATCCTGCAGCGCACGCAAGGTCCCACCTGCTCAAGCCAGCGCATGTCCAGGCCGCGTCTGAAGTTTGCCAATGACGGGCATCTGGATGATCCAGAGGAAGGAATGGGAAGGCAGTCATGTGGTCTGGATGAACAAAAATTCTTTGGGGATGCTTTTCTGCAAAGGGATACAGGATGACTGCACCGTATTGAGGGGAGGAGTGGATGGGGCCATGTATCGCGAGATCTTGGCCAACAACCTCCTTCCCTCAGTAAGAGCATTGAAGATGGGTCGTGGCTGGGTCTTCCAGCATGACAACGACCCGAAACACACAGCCGGGCAAACTAAGGAGTGGCGCCGTAAGAAGCATCTCAAGGTCCTGAGTGGCCTAGCCAGTCTCCAGACCTGAACCCAATAGAAAATCTTTGGAGGGAGCTGAAAGTCCGTATTGCCCCGCGACAGCCCCGAAACTGAAGGATCTGGAGCAAGATCTGTATGGAGGAG
>NC_036849.1:30973007-30977325 GCF_002910315.2 Salvelinus sp. IW2-2015
TAGATGTATGAGAGAGGCAGAGAGACGAGAGAACCAGCTATCCAGAAATGTCAGGCTTTGCTAAGGGTTTCTGGTTCCCCTCTTTCCTATCTGCTGTCTGACACGCTGGTCAAATGGCTCTGTGACAGTTGGCATTCATCACATTATCTTGGCTAGATTTGTCCTAGGACTAGACATGTAAGGAGTTACAGAGCACAGGTAGTATGGGATGGAGATGTAGATGGAGGAGGAGGACTGGCATTTACAGTTGAAGTCGGAAGTTTACATACACTTAGGTTGGAGTCATTGAGTGGCCATCACAAAGCCCTGACTCAATCCTATAAAAATGGTGTGAGACAAGCTGAAAAAGCGTGTGCGAGCAAGAGCTACAAACTTGACTCGTTACCCCAGCTCTGTCAGGAGGAATGGGTCCAAATTCACCCACTTATTGTGGAAGCTTGTTGGAAGGCTACAAAAATGTTTACACCAAGTTAAAACATTTAAAGACAACTCTACAAATACTAATTGAGTGTATGTAAATTCTGACCCACTGGGAATGTGATGAAGAATAAAAGCTGATAAATAATTCTCTTACATTATTCTGAATTTCACATTCTTAAAATAAAGTGGTGATCCTAACTGACCGACTTCAATGTATTTGTAATTTCCAAAGACTACTGTGGCTCATTCTAATGAGGGCTCCAGAATTTTATTCAATATCTGGCAACCCATTCATTCACATATGTCAATACGTGTTAAGGTTAATGAACTAAAAACTTACTTCATGGGATTCCTGTCAATGGCATTACTTGTGAGCCCTTAGTAATAAATTACATTTTGGAATTGGTGTGTCTTGTAGATGCTGACGTGACTCACGTGACTCACAGTGTAGAGACTGTGACACACTGGTCCTGGACAGGAGGCCTTTGTAATGCAATATTCACTCAGAAAATTGGTTCACTGCAAATGCATTTTTTTTCTGGGGGGTAGAGACCTCTCTTTGTTGTGGATCAAACAGTTGTAATGGAAGGGGGCGGAACTCGGGGGCTGTGTGTGGGTGTGCGTGTGGGTGTTTGAGTGGAAAGCCAGACTAGATGTGTTGTACCTGTCAGACAAATTCTCAATAAACAGAATTGATTTGTTTAGTAACTCTCACCAGATTCGATGGGATGCGTAACCAAACCATAACTGGAGTGCGTTCCCGAGTCATTATTTCTCATCAACCTCCTCCCAGATGCCAGACCACAACAAATTGCTTTTATACATCATTCTCATCCTTGGAAATAATAAGAGTTGAGAGAGTGGTTAGAGAGAGAGAGAGAGGAGAGTGAGAGAGTGTTAGAGAGAGAGAGAGAGAGAGAGAGAGAGAGAGAGAGAGAGAGAGAGAGAAGAGAGAGAGAGAGAGGTGTTAGACAGGAGAGAGAGAGAGTGAGAGAGAGAGAGAGTGTTAGACAGAGAGAGAGAGAGAAGAGAGAGAGAGAGAAGAGAGGAGAGAGAGGAGACAGAGAGAGAGAGAGAGAGAGAGAGAGAGAGAGAGAGAGAGAGAGAGAGAGAAGAGAAGAGAGAGAGAGAGAGAGAGAGAGAGAGAGAGAGAGAAGAGAGTAGAGAGTGAGAGAGAGAGAGAGAGAGAGAGTGTGTGTTAGAGCAGAAGAGAGGAGAGAGAGAGAGAGAGAGAGAGAGAGAGAGAGAAGAGAGAGAGAGAGAGAGAGAGAGAGAGAGAGAGAGAGAGAGAGAAGAGAGAGAAGAGAGCAGAGAGTGTGTGTTAGACAGTAAGAGAGAGATGAGATAAGAGAAGAAGAGTGTCAGACAGAGAGAGAGTGAGAGAGAGAGAGAATACAGAAGAGAGAGAGACAGCAGAGAGAGTAGAGAGAGAATGAGAGAGGAGAGATTATGAGATGAGAGTATTGAGTAGGATGTTAGAGATTGAGTTTGGGTTAGATTTCAAGTAGATGAGTGTGTTTAATATAAGAGAGTAGAGAGTGTGTTAGAGCAGAGAGATAGAGAGATGGGCCAAAATCCCTGCTGCAGTGTGTGCAAACCTGGTCAAGAACTACAGGAAACGTATGATCTCTGTAATTGCAAACAAAGGTTTCTGTACCAAATATTAAGATCTGCTTTTCTGATGTATCAAATACTTATGTCATGCAATAAAATGCAAATTAATTACTTAAAAATCATACAATGTGATTTTCTGGATTTTTGTTTTAGATTCCGTCTCTCATTGTTGAAGTGTACCCATGATAGAAATTACAGACCTCTACATGCTTTGTAAGTAGGAAACCCTGCAAAATCGGCAGTGTATCAAATACTTGTTCTCCCCACTGTATATTTTTACTATATATAAGCATATATCTAAAAGTCTAAATAAAAGAAGCCTGGCTTAACTTGGCCTCGGAGCAACTGTCGGTGTGAGGCCTTAGTCTCAGGGGAATAGAAGTACAGTTTACCGTCCTGTGGCTGATGTAAACATCTAATGAAGAGAATGTGGTAAGACACACTACCTCACCCACTCAGACAACGCCAGGGTTGTTATTGTTGTTGTTAGAAAATGTGTACAGTGTGTATCGACGCCGGACGCATCATACTCAGGATACATCATTTGATAGGGAGAGCTAATAGCTGTGGTCTACTGTTAATCTCCTCCTTCACTATGCAGGTAGTGAAGCACTGCAGTAATACAGTGGTGCTGCGGTGCATTCAGTATAGAGTTTGCGTTTGCTATGTTACGTGCAGTTTGTACTGAATAACACATTTCCCCCAAAATGGTGTGCACCGTTCTTAAACAGCCTTTGAGGTACGTTTGTTCCCGCTTGGTGGGCGTGGCGACTGGCGAGGTGTTGCTTGATCAATGTGGGTGTGACCATTTGAAATCGGCAAATCTCGTGCTGTACACAATCGCTCTCTGGACCAATTAGATAAATTAGATGCATCACCTCAGGCTGTTGGTGAAACACTTCAGAGATTCCAAATATCCCTCTGGACTCAGTCAGGGGAAAGGTGCTATTTGTTTTAAAGCGGCAATCTGCGGTAGAAACAACAACAAAAGCGTACACCTCGCCACTGTTTTAGTAAACAGATGGTGCTGGAGAAATGGAACCGTTGTAACCACCCTTCAATTCATAGACAGAGCTATAGATGCATCCATGATATCAAAATGATAGTTTTAACCATGTCTGGAGGCTAGACAGTGTTTGTTTACATTTACGTTGTTTACAAACATTTGGAGTAAATTAAGTTTATATTTTGGTTTCTGATGTGGTACGACATTTTGAATTAAGCTCATGAAGCATTTATAAATTATATTCTTCAAGAATCAATGGGTATATATCATTTGTTTATAAGTCGAAACATATATGTAGTAACTGAAGATTGCCCATTTAATTTACTAATGGCAGCATCTCAAACAATCAATTTCCCACCTCAATGTTAATTCTTTTTTTTTGTTTTGCGTTTTGCTAAATAAAATATTAACCAATCTCCCATGTTCCCGCAAAAAAAAATATTGTCGTCGTGAGTTTGGACACATATAAAGAGGAAGAATTCAGGTGAAGATAACAACAACTTGGTTTCATGTCACACATTCCTCCATCATGGTCTCTCTCTCTTGGTACCATTTTTGTAAAGCTACAGAGGTGTCACTGAATGACAGATAAAATGCTTAGCCTATTATGTAAATCCCAGTGTAATCTCATTCACGATACAAATGAACTCAATGGGAAAAGAGAAAAAGAATGGACTTGAATTGTTAACACACCCATATCACACACATATCCATTATCCAACTAACTGGGAGATCTCTCAGTAACACACAGCACAGATAAATACACATGCCAGTCCACTTCCTGTACTGCATACATTCTACAAACATATAATTTGGAGCTCATTGAATGCCTGGCAATTTCCCCTCATCATCTCATCACTCAGCCAATGGTTCTTTCACAGAGTGTCAGATTAGCAACAAGGCAAAGCACCACAAGGCACGCAATAAGACCCACAGCAAAGAATTCCCAATCATTACGTGTAAATGGTATGGCAGCTTTTTCTCTCACACGCACACCCACTCATGAACGTATGCTTCCCTCAATCTCCTCTGCTTACCGTTTATATGCTTTACGTCTCATTTTCAACGGGTAAGATCACAGTATTCATGTGTCTGTGCATCCGGAGCTCTGAGCAGTAGCAGCAGTAGCGGTATGCACTATGAAATAAGCCCTCCACCAATACTGACTGGACACAGACATCAGAGCTGAATGAAGCAGGAGGGAAGAGAGATGAGTGGGAGAGAGAGAGAGAAGAGACACGCACGAGAGAGAGAGAGAGAGAGAGAGAGAGAGAGACC
>NC_036849.1:30979580-31002080 GCF_002910315.2 Salvelinus sp. IW2-2015
TTGAGATGGTTTGGGATGAGCTCAGCATATGTGGAAATTCCTTCAAGACTGTTGGAAAAGCATTCCAGGTGAAACTGGTTGAGAGAATGCCAAGAGTGTGCAAAGCTGTCATCAAGGCAAAGGGTGGCTACTTTGAAGAATCTAAAATCTAAAATATATTTTGATTTGTTTAACACTTTTTGGGCTACTGCTTGATTCCCCCCACACACACACACACACACACACACACACACACACACACACACACACACACACACACACACACACACACACACACACACACACACACACACACACACACACACACACACACACACACACCACACACACACACACACACACACACACACACACACACACACACACACACACACACACACACACCGTGCTACTCCCATCTTTCCTGCTTCCCATCTTCACCATTCATTGGCAGAGACCATCTCTCCTGGCAGAGACCCCCCTCCCCACAACACACCCACACACTGACAGACAGTTGCTCCGAGTTGCTAGGGAGCTGGCACACGTTGAATTCACATTGAATTCTAATGAGGAAAACGACCCTCCTCGGATTGTAGGCTTTGTGTCTAGTCCAGTCCACACCAGCAACAACATACAGTGGCCTATAATACCGTAGGGCCCTTAGGAGTGTTAAAGAGACATTGCAGAAGCTGTAATGGCAGAGCCCAGCTCAGACGAAACAAGGAGCATTGTGAATGATTTATGCTGGCTACCTTCACAGGCAGGCGCAATGGTGGAAAGCCAGGATTCTTCTCCGTCTGGACAGTGAGCGAGAGGGTTGTGAATTAAGCCTATGTATATTTTACAACATATGCCAAAGGGAAGGATTACCACCAGTATGTCTATGGCTGCTTACGATTTAGAACAATTAATATGGGTAACAGATGTCTAGAATAGACATACTATAACTGCAGTGTATTCCATTGCCATTCCACAAATCCATGAAGGTTTGTAAAAAATCCTTGAGTTAAAGTGTAAAATTATGTTTGAAACGGGAGAGGAATCCCATTCATAGGTGTGTTAAATGTGTGTGCCTTTGAATTTATGGCTTTCACTGCAGTGTGAAACATACTGTCTCTGTTGTAAAAACAATATCACGCCAATACAATGGTCTCTGTCCTGCGTGTGTAGTTTTGTGCACCATAACTAGACAATCTGTCAGACACCTTTAATAGCAATGGATCAAATAAAAAGGCTTGAAAAATGGCATATACACCCGAGTGAGTCAAGTATAATTACAGTATCTTTTTTTAAACAAGGCTGCTTATGATCAAATTATATTTCAATGCCTTGAACATGACGAAGTCAAGTCATTATGGATCTCTGTGATTTTCTCCTTTCTGCTCCCCAGTTTTATTTATTTGGATAATGAATCTCTGTTTTGCTCACAAGGCAGCTCATTGATAAGGACTTTGCATCTAGTACCGTTTAAATGAAATGCTTAATTCATTGTCATAATGAAAAACATTGTAATCTGGAGGACGTGTATTATGTATGTGTGTATGTGTGGTATTTTAAAGGGAACTAGTACTCACCGTTTTACTGACAGGTCTAGGCAGCGAAGTGGACCTGTTGGGGTATTTGGAAAATCCTTGGGGCCAGGACAAGACAGGACATGGACTTGGGCTTCTTGGTCGCTCGAAGCTCACTTGAGGAGTTTCAGGACTGCCATGCGTAGTTCTTCTCTCCCTTTCCCTCCCTCGTTCTCTGTCCCGAGGGCTCTCCCTCCCTCTCTCCAGGGTGCCATTAAACTCGAGTTCATCCTGTCTCCTAACAATGTCGATGTCGGTCTCCAGATAAGTTCTCCCTACGGACGCCGGCTCCGAGTGGAAACAGCTTTCCACCTGGCCCACTTTCCTCAGGCCTTCTCCAGGGTCCAGCACCTTACAGCTGGGCATGCTGTACTTGCTCCACTGGTGCTCCAATTGGAAACAGTCCACCCTCGGTTCTTGTAGTTCCTGAATGGGCTGTAGAGAGGAAGACATTGGGCTGTACCAGGAGGCTGCAGCTGCAGCTAGTGTTCTCTGTCGGACTGGGTTGAAGGACTCCCACGGACTCCCTGGAACCAGCACCCTGTTTGTGACCTCATCTAGGAACTGGGAGAACTTGAGCCGCTCCTCCAGTTTCTGCTCCTGCTGTGCTGAGAAGGTCACAACCTTGCTTTGGCCCTGGTTGCTGGATGACGATAGGCTTTGGGTTGAATCCCACTTTACTTTCAACACTCGCTCCGTCTCCTCCTGGCTTTCGGCTCTATCCATTCCGCTATCACCCTCGCAGTTCCCTAAGGTCTGGTAGACATTCTCTGTAGACGTGTCACTGGTGGCGGCCTCATTGGCCCTGCCACCAGGACCAGGGGAACTGGCACGGGCCCGGAACACCTCGTCACTATGCTGCTTTATGGAGGTGCGCAGCAGGCAAGTGGCCCCGGAACTCCAGCTGTTGGTATCCCAGCTGTCATCCTCGCTGGAACTGCCACTGCACACGCTGGAGCTAGATGTGCTCTGAAGACTGGGGCTAGAGCTGCGCAAGCTGGGACTGGAGCTGCGCAAGCTGGGACTGGAGCTGCGCAAGCTGGGGCTAGGGCTGGGGCTGGAGCTACGCGGGCCCGGGCTGGAGCGATCCAGACTCGCCAAAGAGCGCCTCAACCCAGAGATGGATCCCTTCAGGCTGGGTAAGGAGCCTTGGAGGCTGGGTAGAGAGCCCCTGGGGCTGGGGCTATATGAGTAAAGACTGGGTAGAGAGCCCTTGGGACTTTGGCTGGAATTGGAGACGAATTTGTGGAGGCTGGGGGAGGAGAGGCTGGAGCGGCAGCGTGGAGGTGGGTCCTCCTCTTGGTCAGTATGCCTTCCGGAGAAGATGGGACAGGACGCGATGGAAGAGCAGGAATTGCACTCTTGCCGGGTGAGGGAGGTTGTCCTGGCCGTCTGGGGCCGGGGATGGTTCTGCCGCTGCGGTGCACCGGTGGTCCAGTTGGCCATTGTCCTGCGACCCGTCTTCGCCGATCCATTCGTTGATCCGTTCTGCATTTGGTGCTTGGAGCTCGGAGCTGCACCGTCAGAAATCGCTCGCACAGGCAACTGAACCATGGCGAGCTGAGTGGGACAGATTTCAAATGGGTTTTCCGTCCCACAGCGTCTATATCACTGATCGTCCTAGATGTGTTGGCTTCCCATCATGCTCTCTGCCTATAACTGACAACTGAGTTTCAACCCCCCTGCTGGTTAGCACCCATAGTCATATGGATGTGGGGACCTACTTTCATTATAGACCCGCTGACATTCTAAACATAATCTATTCCCCTTTACAAAAGGCATTAGAACCCTCAACGAGTGCATACACTCTGTGAACGGTATTTGTAATTAACATGTACAGCTACGTATATTGGTTTAACAGCAGAGCCCAGCATGCTTTCCAGGTCACTTGCTTGTTGGGGCATGAGACATTGATCACAGATACCACGTGACATCTAGGATGTGGTCATGAAAACAAAAGTTACAGTGCCATAATCAATGACTATGTGGGGGGACTGTTTTTGTGTGGCACATACAGTGGGGTCTGTAATTATTAGCACCCTTGATGAATTTGATGAATTTTTGCTCATCTTTATCAAGGGTGCCAATAATTATGGTGCTATTTGATGTTGGACTATTCAATGGACACAGCTTAGCCAACTTTAGTTTGTCAAATAACCTAAGTGCTTGAAATTCAACTGGCACAGTTACCACACAGTGTTTTGTGTTATATTCCATGTGTTGTTGTAACTAACCACCCGAGGGTACTCATGCAACTTTTACAACGGAGATGCAATGAGTTTGAGACTTTCAAAATAGCATTTTAAGAAAAACAGCGCATTGTACGGCACGTCACTATAATTGAAAAATGCTCCCAGTAGTAATTCATTATTTTAATTTCATACTACCTATATCCCATTGATGGATCACCACATCAAAACAAGGATATAAACGAGGAAGAATACGGTCTGTTTTCCACTCTTTTTCTCTCTTTTTTAAAATGTTCTTTCTATTTATCCTTAGTTTTCCTCACTTGTTTTTCACTTTAATAAGTGCCATGCAAAGTAATACAGAGGTATGGCTCTAGAGAGACATGGGTTTATTGTCAAAGACATGGGATGGGGAGTAATTGATACTGCACCAGACATTTTATATTTCAACCAGCTGAACTGATAAGTGAGAAATACATATTTAATGGCCAGGTGTCTAGACAAGGTCACATCTGCTGGGGTGGGTCGTTTCATCCTAGCTGTAAGCAACAGCTGCTATCTTGGAAGACACCTTCAGAAAGACGAGCTATATTTAAATAACGGGTCGTTGAATGCACGTCATGGAGGATTTTGGAGAATTCATACATGCACAACTTTTTATTTTATCTTCTAATTTGAAAATTCTCTTTTAGGGGGTGGATCAGCTTTAATATTGCAGATAGATTGTGGCTTCTATCAATGTCATTTTCTGCATAATTTCCAATCCCACCCATATATTTTGGTGTAAATCAACTGTATTTAGAGTTAAAGTCAGAAGTTTACATACACCTTAGCCAAATACATTTAAACTCAGTTTTTCACAATTCCTGACATTTAATCCTAGTAATATTTCCCTGTCTTAGGTCAGTTAGGATCACCACTTTATTTTAAGAATGTGAAATGTCACATTCCCAGTGGGTCAGAAGTTTACATACACTCAATTAGTATTTGGTAGCATTGTCTTTAAATTGTTTAACTTTGGTAAAACGTTTCGGGTAGCCTTCCACAAGCTTTCCAAAATAAGTTGGGTGTATTTTGGCCCATTCCTCCTGACAGAGCTGGTGTAACTGAATCATGTTTGTAGGCCTCCTCGCTCACACACGCTTTTTCAGTTCTGCCCACACATTTTCTATAGGGTTGAGGTCAGGGCTTTGTGATTGCCACTCCAAAACCCCGACTTTGTTGTCCTTAAGTCCATTTGGAAGACCCATTCGCAACCAAGCTGTAACTTCCTGACTGATGTCTTGAGATGTTGCTTCAATATATCCACATAATTTTCCAGCCTCATGATGCCATCTATTTTGTGAAGTGCACCAGTCCCTCCTGCAGCAAAGCACCCCCACAACATGATGCTGCCACCCCTGTGCTTCACGGTTGGGATGGTGTTTTTTGGCTTGCAAGCCTCCCTCTTTTTCCTACAAACATAACGATGGTCATTATGGCCAAACAGTTCTATTTTTGTTTCATCAGACCAGAGGACATTTCTCCAAAAAGTACAGTCTTTGTCCTCATGTGCAGTTGCAAACCGTAGCCTGGCTTTTATATGGAGGTTTTGGAGCAGTGGCTTCTTCCTTGCTGAGCGGCCTTTCAGGTTATGTCGATATAGAACTCGTTTTACTGTGGATATACATACTTTTGTACCTGTTTTCTCCAGCATCTTCACAAGATCCTTTGCTGTTGTTCTGGGATTGATTTGCACTTTTCGCACCAAAGTACGTTCATCTCTAGGAGACAGAATGCGTCTCCTTCCTGAGCGGTATGACGGTTGCATGGTCCCATGGTGTTTATACTTGCGTACTATTGCTTCTACAGATGAACGTGGTACCTTCAGGCATTTGGAAATTCCTCCCAAGGATGAACCAGACTTGTGGAGGTCTACAATTCTTTTTCTGAGGTCTTGGCTGATTTCTTTTGATTTTCCCATGATGTCAAGTAAAGAGGCACTGAGTTTGAAGGTAGGCCTTGAAATACATCCACAGGTACACCTCCAAATTGACTCAAATGCTGTCTATTAGCCGATCAGAAGGTTCTAAAGCCATGACATATTTTTCTGGAATTTTCCAAGCTGTTTAAAGGCACCATCAACTTAGTGTATGTAAACTTCTGACTCACTGGAATTGTGATACAGTGAGTTATAAGTGAAATAATCTGTCTGTAAACAATTGTTGGAAAAATTACTTGTGTCATGCACAAAGTAGATGTCCTAACCGACTTGCCAAAACTATAGTTTGTTAACAAGACATTTGTGGAGTTGTTGAAAAATGAGTTTTAATGACTCCAACCTAAGTGTATGTAAACTTCCGACTTCAACTGTATATACACTACCGTTCAAAAGCTTGGGTTCACTTCGAAATGTCCTTGTTTTTAAAGAAAAGCACATTTTTTGTCCATTAAAATAACATCAAATCGATCAGAAATACAGTGCAGACATTGTTAATGTTGTAAATGACTATTGTAGCTGAAAACGGCAGATTTTTAATGGAATATCTACATAGGCGTGCAGAGGCCCATTATCAGCAACCATCACTCCTGTTTTCCAATGGCACGTTGTGTTAGCTAATCCAAGTTTATCATTTTAAAAGGCTAATTGATCATTAGAAAACCCTTTTGCAATAATGTTAGCACAGCTGAAAACGGTTGTGCTAATTAAAGAAGCTATACAACTTTAGGCTACTTGAGTATCTGGAGCATCAGCATTTGTGGGTTCGATTACAGTCTGAATAGTGTATATACAGGCTCAAAAGTGTATATATTTTGTAAATATTTTCCCTAACCCTGTTATTTTTTGTCCCACCCTTCAGCTTCCCTCAACCAATCCCATCTATCCCGGTCCCGTGTGGCTCAGTTGGTAGAGCATGGCGCTTGCAACGCCAGGGTTGTGGGTTCATTCCCCACGGGGGGACCAGGATGAATATGTGTGAACTTTCCAATTTGTAAGTTGCTCTGGATAAGAGCGTCTGCTAAATGACTTAAATGTAAATGTAAATCTATCTCTGAATATCCCGTTTTGATTTCTATTGCCATATCTTTTTCATCTGTACTCACAGCATTGATCATAATTAGCAACTCCAACTCAGGTCCTTCCGTCACTAAAACCTCTACACAGCAACAGTCTAGTATCATTAGAACTTTCTATATCATAACATGGTAACGGAGCACATGGACAAAATCAGTCTCTCAATTTAGGCAGGCTTCGTAGACAGTGTTTGGTATGCTTGGTATGGGCAGTGTTTGGTATGCTTGGTATGGGCAATGTGCAGTATGCTTGGTATTGACAGTGTGCAGTATGCTTGGTATGGAAAGTGTGTGGTATGCTTGGTATGGACAGTGTGCAGTATGCTTGGTATGCTTGGTATGGACAGTGTGCAGTATGCTTGGTATGGACAGTGTGTGGTATGCTTGGTATGGACTGTGTGCAGTATGCTTGGTATGGACAGTGTGTGGTATGCTTGGTATGGAAAGTGTGTGGTATGCTTGGTATGGACAGTGTGCAGTATGCTTGGTATGCTTTGTATGGACAGTGTGTGGTATGCTTTGTGGACAGTGCGTGGTATGCTTGGTATGGACAGTGTGTGGTATGCTTGGTATGGACAGTGTGTGGTATGCTTGGTATAGGACAGTGTGGTGGTATGCTTGGTATGGACAGTGTGTGGATGCTTGATATGGACAGTGTGTGGTAATGGATTGTGGACAGTGTGTGGTATACTTTGACTGATGGACAGTGTGTGGTATGCTTGGTTGGACAGTGTGTGTGTATGCTTGATATGGACAGTGTGTGGTATGCATCGTGGAGAAGTGTGTGGTATGCTTGGTATGGGACAGTTTGTGGTATGGTTTGATATGGACAGTGTGGTATGCATCGTGGCAGTGTGTGGTATGCTTGATATGGACAGGTGTGGTATGCTTGATATGGACAGTGTGTGGTATGCTTCGTACAGCAGTGTGGTGGTTATGCTTCGTGGACAGTGGGTGGTAATGTCATGTCGACAGTGTGTGGTATGCTTTTATGACAGTGTGTGGTATGCCTTGATATGGACAGTGTTGTGATGCGATTGTGGACAGTGTGTGGTATATTCATGGACAGTGGGTGTGGTATGTTGGTATGGACAGTGTGTGGTATGCTTGGATATGGACAGGTGTGTGGTATGCTATCGTTGGAGAGTGTGTGGTTGCTTGGATATGGTAGCAGTGTGTGGTATGCTTCATGGACAGTGTGTGGTATGCTTCGTACACACAGTGTGTGGTATGCTTCGTGGACAGTGTGTGGTATGCTTCGTAGACAGTGTGTGTGTGCTTCAAATGGACAGTGTGTGGTGTGCTTTTTGGACAGTGTGTGGTATGCTTGATACTGTGGTGTTATCAACGTGGCACACCTTAGTATTTTTTCCTGTTACTCCTTTGGAAACCTCCAATGATCAAATACTGAATCACAGAAGATGTGAATTACTATTGACAGAGTAATGCAGTGGGACTATGATGTAATGCAGTGGACTACGATGTAATACAGTGGGATAACGATGTAATCCAGTGGGACTATTGATGTAATGCAGTGGGGATTGTATGATGTAATGCAGTGGGACTATAGATGTAATGCAGTGGGGACTATGATGTAATGCTCAGTGGGACTTATGATGTAATGCAGTGGGACTATGATGTAATAGTCAGTGGGACTATGATGTAATACAGTGGGACTATGATGTAATACAGTGGGACTATGATCTGTAATGCAACGTGGGATTATGATTGTAATGCAGTGGGACTATGATGTAATGCAGTGGGACTATGATGTAATACAGTGGGACTATGTGTAAGGACCGACGCCGGACAGGAGAAGCAGGTACGGGGAGTCAGACATTTATTAGGGAACAGACAAGGAAGCAAGACAGGAACAGCGTCGGAATACGAGTAACACGGACATATGGCAATAAATGCAGCAGCGGGGAACAGACGTGGGGAACTGACAAATAAACAGGTGATTGACTTTTTAAAAAACCAAATATTTCACCTTTATTTAACCAGGTAGGCTAGTTGAGAACAAGTTCTCATTTGCAACTGCGACCTAACCTGACTGAGTCCAGGTGAGTCCAATATCGCTGATGCGTGTGAATATGGAAGGCAGGTGTGCGTAATGCAGGGCAGCCTGGCAGGGGTGAAGAGCGGGAGCAGGCGTGACACCATGATGTAATGCAGTGCTTCTACATCTGCATCGCTTACTGTTGGGGTTTTAGGCTGGGTTTCTGTATAGCACTTTGTGACATCGGCTGATGTAAAAGGGCTTTATAAATACATTTGATTGATTGATTGACTATGATGTAACGAAGTGGGACTATGATGAAATTCAGTGGGACTATGATTAATCTACAGCTGTTCTTTATTTTTGTTTTGAAAAACATTGAAAAGTAATTACCGTAGTGTTCAAAAGTGATGTATTTTTTTTAATAGCTTTTGGGAGATTTTTTTGGGTATATTGTACCATCTTTGCTGTGTTGTTCCTATGTTAATAACAGGCTTGCTTTCTCTTCTTACTAATTACAAAGAACCATTGCAAGGAATGCGTCGGTAGCCGATGTGAACAAAACCTTTAAACAGGTCAACATTCACAAAGCCGCTGGGACAGACGGATTACCAGGACGTGTACTCAAAGCATGCGCGGACCAACTGTCAAGTGTCTTCACTGACATTTTCAACCTCTCCCTGTCTATAATACCTACATGTTTCAAGCAGACCACCATAGTCCCTGTGCTCAAGGAAGCGAAGGTAACCTGCCTAAATGATTACCGCCCCGTGGCATTCACGTCGGTAGACATGAAGTTCTTTGAAAGGCTGGTCATGGCTCACATCAACAGCATCCAAACTGGACACCCTAGACCCAATCCAATTTGCATACCGCCCCAACAGATCCACAGATGACGCAATCTCTATTGCACTCCTCACTGCCCTCTCCCACCTGGACAAAAGGAACAACTATGTGAGAATGCTGTTCATTGACTACAGCTCAGCGTTCAACACCATAGTGCCCACGAAGCTCATCACTAAGCTCATCACTAAGGACTCTGGAACACCTCCCTCTGCAACTGGATCCTGGACTTCCTGATGGGCCGCCCCCAGGTGGTAAGAGTAGGCAACAACACGTCTGCCATGCTGATCCTTAACATTGGAGCCCCTCAGGGGTGTGTATTTAGTCCCCTCCTGTATTCCCTGTTCACCCACGACTGCSTGGCCAAACACGACTCCAACACAATCATTTAGTTTGCTGACGACACAACAGTGGTAGGCCTGATCACCGACAATGATGAGACGGCCTATAGGAGGAGGTCAGAGAACTGGCAATGTGGTGCCAGGACAACAACCTCTCCCTCAATGTGAGCAAGCGAAAGGAGCTGATTTTGGACTACAGGAAAAGGCGGGCCGAACAGGCCCTCATTAACATTGATGGGGCTGTAGTGGAACGGGTTGAGAGTTTCAAGTTTCTTGGTGTCAACATCACCAACGAACTATCATGGTCCAAACATATCAAGACAGTCATGAAGAGGGTACGACAAATCCTTTTCCCCCTCAGGAGACTGAAAATGTTTGGTATGGGTCCCCAGATCCTCAAAAGGTTCTACAGCTGCACCATCGAGAGCATCCTGACCGGTTGCATCACCGCTTGGTATGGCAACTGCTAGGCATCTGACCCTAAGGCCCTACAGAGGGTAGTGCGAACGACCCAGTACTTTACTGGGGCCAAGCTTCCTGCCATCCAGGAGCTATATAATAGGCGGTGTCATTGGAAGGCCCTAAAAATTGTCAGAGACTCCAGTCACCCAAGTTATAAACTGTTTTCTCTGCTACCGCATGGCAAGCGGTACCGGAGCGCCAAGTCTAGAAGGCTCCTCAACAGCTTCTACCCCCAAGCCATAAGACTGCTGAACAATTAATAAACTCGCCACTGGACAATTTACATTGACCCCTCCCTCCCTTTTGTACACTGCTGCTACTCGCTGTTTATTATCTATGCATAGTCACTTCACCCCCACCTACATGTACAAATTACCTCAACTAACCTATATCCCCGCACACTGACTCGGTACCGGTGCCCCCTGTATATAGCCTTGTTATTGTTATTCTTATTGTGTTACTTTTTATTTTAGTCTACTTGGTAAATATTTACCAAGGAACTGTAGAGCACGAGAGGTTTTGACTAAACGAAAACTAACTACTCCCGTCTCCTGCCTAATCATTTCTCCACAACACAAATATTACAATATTTTAAATTTTAAATATTTTCTGAACTCTTCTTGAAGTGCAGTGATGGTTAAGGGCTTGTAAAGTAAGCATTTCACGGTAAAGTCTGCACTTGTTGTATTCGGCACATGTGACAAATAAAGTTTTGTCTGATTTGATCTCAAATGTTAGCACATTCATCCTTCTCAAATGATTGCACAGTAGGCCAATGTAGATGAAGAGCATACTGTATAATACCGTTGATACTTTGAGACTGCATTTGATCTTGAATGTTGCGTAACCCCTAGTCTCAGTGCTGCCAATGGCACATGACTGTTGGAAAGGGAAACAAACTTGTCAGTTTACACACCTTTTCTTTTTACAGACCATTGAAGTTTCTATTTGTTGAATCTGTATAAACCTGATCCACATCTACAGCGATGACCTGGTAAAATGGTGTTGAATAAAGCCTTTTAAACACCATGAACTATCTGACCTCAAAATGTTTTGTTCTATTCCTCCGAGGTAGCTTTTTAAGGATTTCTATTCATATGGGAGCCTGTTGTGAGGAAACAAATGGCATCTATAAACTACCACAGAGCAAATGCATTAATATTCCCAAGCATCACTGCTTCACTCAATAATACACAGGCAGATAAACAATACATTGGCCACCAACTGCTACACGGGCAAAGAACAAATCCATTACAACAGCCAAGATGCATATCCCTCGATGTATAATTTGAGCCGTCGCCATTAAACAACGCGTGTCTTTCTTTTTGTTTTTCCCCATGCCATCAATGAGTGTTCAAACAAATGGGGTGTTCTCAATTCCCTCCTGTCAACAACATTGACGTCGCCATGGCAACAAGATCGGCGAGCTGAAGATGAGTCTATACCCCGGGAATGCATAGCTAGACTACTAAAGCCTCACTTTCTTATAGAAAATGTAACCCTCATTTCAACAGGATATAGAATTTGTACGAGGGTGAAAGGCCGGACCATACGTTTTTCCTCCTTACTTACTGATCATTTCCATTGGAAATAAAAGGAGCAGAACGTCAGAGAAAATCGAATTAAAAAGATCGCCATAACAAGCAGCAGAGATCTTAGTACTGGCGTAAGAGAGGATGACAGACTATGGTTTCATTGGTGAGGGAGGTGTAGGCCGGTATAGGCTGTCACTTTTGAATTAGAGTTGTTGTAATTGTAAATGTGTAGTGTTTTTATTGAGACTGATCATGTTGATTTACTGTTACCATGGCACCCTTGTAAATGAGAGCCTGGTCTTAATTGGTTTGCTCTGGTTAAATAAAGGTTACAATATAAAAATAACAATAAGAATAATAACAATAATAATAGGCCGGAGCAGGGTCATTAAAACCATTAAACCCTTCCATTGAACGCCTCTTTTGAACGCATCTCTAGACCCCTTGCTCTTGATGGTCTGACTGCGGCTTGTCAGTTTTTGATTAATTTTCTGCTCTCTGTCAGTCTTACTGGTTTATCTGCCTATTACAGAGAATATTTATAATTTTAAGTTAAAGACGCTATACATAACCTTTGCCTCTGGTTGTGCTTTTGAGCCAAGGGACAGATATATTGCCCGGAAATGACCTCATGGGTGGTACTAAACTAAGGATTTGTGTGGTTCATGAGATAAGCCATTTAGTAATATTATATCATGAGCCATACAGCCAACATTCAAGACAACATTTGATGTAAACAATAAGCAACTAAACTTCCATATTGTATCTTTAGAGGCCCTCATCTCTAAAATTAAATTTTTGGATCAATGGAAGAAAAACTGAGCTATGTTCATACTGAGAAACATTGCTGGTGTACAGACAGATAGCCGTCAAAGTATGTTTCATATTCGAGAAAATAACTACAACGATGTAGTCAAATTAGAGTTGTTTATATATGCAACAGTGTCCTCTAGTGGTTAAATATAGTCATGTGTTCAACATCATCAGTGTCCGTCTCCCACTTTCACACTGGCTCACCCTTATCTTCACCAATTCACTGCTTGTACTGTGGATGTCTGGGTAACAACAGTGTGAAGACCCTGAAAAAATGGTGTCAGATTTTATATGAAAGATTAGGGGTAACAGCTTCACTGTCAGCCCCAGCACCTTATTGTTATTGTTCTGCGGACGGAACGGAGGTGAGGTGCGGCGAGCAGTGTGGGAAAAAAAGGTGCTGTACTGTAGGTTAGAAATGTACATAATGATCTATGTGGCTTGTGGCGTCTTGACAACACAATTTTGTGCAAGATTGCACGTTCATATACAGTGCTGTGAAAAAGTATTTGTCCAATTTGTGATTTTCTAAATTTTTGGGGATATTTCTGATACTGAATGTTATCAGATCTTCAATCAAAACCAAAAATAAGATAAAGGGAACCTGAGTTTACAAATAACCACAAAAATATATATAGTTATTTTATTTATTTAATTAACAAAGTTATGCAACACCCAATTTCCCTGTGTGAAAAAGTAATTACCCCCTTACAATCAATAAATCAAATCTAATTTATTTATATAGCCCTTCTTACATCAGCTGATATCTCAAAGTGCTGTACAGAAACCCAGCCTAAAACCCCAAACAGCAAGCAATGCAGGTGTAGAAGCACYGTGGCTAGGAAAAACTCCKTAGAAAGGCCAAAACCTAGGAAGAAACRTAGAGAGGAACCAGGCTATGAGGGGTGGCCAGTCCTCTTCTGGCTGTGCCGGGTGGAGATTATAACAGAACATGGCCAAGATGTTCAAATGTTCATAAATGACCAGCAGGGTCAAATAATAATAATAATCACAGTGGTTGCTGAGGGTGCAGCAAGTCAGCACCTCAGGAGTAAATGTCAGTTGGCTTTTCATAGCCGATCATTAAGAGTATCTCTACTGCTCCTGCGGTCTGTAGAGAGTTGAAAACAGCAGGTCTGGGACAAGTAACACGTCCTGTGAACAGGTCAGGGTTCCATAGCCGCAGGCAGAGCAGTTGAAACTGGAGCAGCAACACGGCCAGGTAGACTGGGGACAGCAAGGAGTCATCATGCCAGGTAGTCCTGAGGCATGGTCCTAGGGCTCAGGTCCTCCGAGAGAGAGAAAGAAAGAGAGAAAGAGAGAATTAGACAGAGCATACTTAAATTCACACAGGACACTGGATAAGACAGGAGAAGTACTCTAGATATAACAAACTGACCCTAGCCCCCCGACACATAAACTACTGCAGCATAAATACTGGAGGCTGAGACAGGAGGCGTCAGGAGACACTGTGGCCCCATCCGATGATACCCCCGGACAGGGCCAAACAGGAAGGATTTAACCCCACCCACTTTGCCAAAGCACAGCCCCGACACCACTAGAGGGATATCTTCACCCACCAACTTACCATCCTGAGACAAGGCCGAGTATAGCCCACAAAGTTCTCCACCACGGCACAACCCAAGACAGGAAGATTACGTCAGTGACTCAACCCACTCAAGTGACGCACCCCTCTTAGGGACGGCATGAAAGAGCACCAGTAAGCCAGTGACTCAGCCCCTGTAATAGGGTTAGAGGCAGAGAATCCCAGTGGAGAGAGGGGAACCGGCCAGGCAGAGACAGCAAGGGCGGTTCGTTGCTCCAGAGCCTTTCCGTTCACCTTCACACTCCTGGGCCAGACTACACTCAATCATATGACCRACTGAAGAGATYAGTCTTCAGTAAAGACTTAAAAGTTGAGACCGAGTCTGCGTCTCTCACATGGGTAGGCAGACCATTCCATAAAAATGGAGATCTATAGGAGAAAGCCCTGCTTAGAAATTCTAGGGACAATTAGGAGGCCTGCGTCTTGTGACCGTAGCGTACGTGTAGGTATGTACGGCAGGACCAAATRGGAAAGATAGGTAGGAGCAAGCCCATGTAATGCTTTGTAGGTTAGCAGTAAAACCTTGAAATCAGCCCTTGCCTTAACAGGAAGCCAGTGTWGGGAGGCTAGCACTGGAGTAATATGATCAAATTTTTGGTTCTAGTCAGGATTCTAGCAGCCGTATTTAGCACTAACTGAAGTTTATTTAGTGCTTTATCTGGGTAGCCGGAAAGTAGAGCATTGCAGTAGTCTAACCTAGAAGTAACAAAAGCATGGATACATTTTTCTGCATCATTTTTGGACAGAAAGTTTCTGATTTTTGCAATGTTACGTAGATGGAAAAAAGCTGTCCTTGAAACAGTCTTGATATGTTCGTCAAAAGAGAGATCCGGGTCCAGAGTAATGCCGAGGTCCTTCACAGTTTTATTTGAGACGACTGTACAACCATCAAGATTAATTGTCAGATTCAACAGAAGATCTCTTTGTTTCTTGGGACCTAGAACAAGCATCTCTGTTTTGTCCGAGTTTAAAAGTAGAACGTTTTCAGCCATCCACTTCCTTATGTCTGAAACACAGGCTTCTAGCGAGGGCAATTTTGGGGCTTCACCATGTTTCATTGAAATGTACAGCTGTGTGTCGTCCACATAGCAGTGAAAGTTAACATTATGTTTTCGAATGACATCCCCAAGAGGTAAAATATATAGTGAAAACAATAGTGGTCCTAAAACGGAACCTTGAGGAACACCGAAATGTACAGTTGATTTGTCAGAGGACAAACCCGTGTGGCTCAGTTGGTAGAGCATGGCGCTTGCAACGCCAGGGTTGTGGGTTCATTCCCCACGGGGGGACCAGGATGAATATGTATGAACTTTCCAATTTGTAAGTCGCTCTGGATAAGAGCGTCTGCTAAATGACTTAAATGTAATGTTAAATGTAAATGTAAATGTAAACCATTCACAGAGACAAACTGATATCTTTCCGACAGATAAGATCTAAACCAGGCAAGAACTTGTCCGTGTAGACCAATTTGGGTTTCCAATCTCTCCAAAAGAATGTGGTGATCGATGGTATCAAAGGCAGCACTAAGGTCTAGGAGCACGAGGACAGATGCAGAGCCTCGGTCTGACGCCATTAAAAGGTAATTTACCTCCTTCGCAAGTGCAGTCTCAGTGCTATGATTGGGTCTAAAACCAGACTGAAGCATTTCGTATACATTGTTTGTCTTCAGGAAGGCAGTGAGTTGCTGCGTAACAGCTTTTTCAATTCTTTTTGAGAGGAATGGAAGATTCGATATAGGCTGATAGTTTTCTATATTTTCTGGGTCAAGGTTTGGTTGTGCAATACCTGGTTGTGCCACCTTTAGCTGCAATGACTGCAACCAAATGCTTCCTGTAGTTGTTGATCAGTTTCTCACATCACTGCAGAGGAATTTTGGCCCACTCTTGCATGCAGAACTGCTTTAACTCAGCTACATTTTATTGGGTTTTCAAGCATGAACTGCTCATTTCAAGTCCTGACACATCATCTCAATTGGGATTAGGTCTGAACTTTGACTAGGCCATTCCACATCTTCAAATGTGTTGCTTTTTAACCATTTTAATATACTGTAGACTTTTGTGTTTGTGTGTTTTGGATCATTGTCTTGCTGCATGACCAAGCTGCACATCAGCTTCAGATCACAGATGGAAGGCCTGACATTCTCCTGTAGAATTCTCTGATACAGAGCAGAATTCATGGTTCCTTCTAAAGTCGTCCAGGTCCTGAGGCAGCAACGCATCCACAAACCATGACACCACCACCACCATGCTTGACCATTGGTATGAGGTTCTTACTGTAGAATGTAGTGTTTGGTTTTCGCCAAACATAATGGGACCCAGGTCGTACAGAATCTGACACAAGTTTACCAAAAAAGTACCTGGAAGCACCTGGATGATCATCAAGACTCTTGGAAGAATGTTCTATAGACAGATGAGTCCAAAGTATAACTTTTTACTTTTTATTTATTTAACTTTTTAGATATGGGACCCATTATGCCTGGCGAAAACCAAACACTGCAATCCACAGTAAGAACCTCACACCAACGGTTAAGCATGGTGGTGGTAGTGTGATGGAGCGAACAGTTCATGCTTGAAAACCCAAAATAAATTAAATAAGTATGTAATTGTTGTTATTTGTTCACTCAGGTTCCCTTTATCTAATATTAGGCTTTGGTTGAAGAGCTGATAACATTCAGTATCAAAAATATGCAAAAGTAGACAAAATTAGAAAGCTCACAAATACTTTTTCACAGCACTGTAACTGTTCATAATGTAAGTACGATTTCAATGGTCGCCCAGGTGCAAGCGAGTGAAACGACAGCGGTGTGAAAATAGCTCTGCATATACAGTTGAAGTCGGAAGTTTACATAAACCTTAGCCAAATAGATTCAAACTCAGTTTTTCACAATTCCTGACATTTAATCCAAGTACAAATTCCCTGTTTTAGATCCCCACTTTATTTTGTATGAATGTAAAATGCCAGAATAATAGTAGACAGAATGATTTACTTCAGCTTTTATTTCTTTCATCAAATTCCCAGTGGGTCAGAAGTTTACATACACTCAATTAGTATTTGGTAGCATTGCCTTTAAATTGTGTAACTTGGGTCAAACGTTTCGGGTAGCCTTTCACAAGCTTCCCACAATAAGTTGGGTGAATTTTGGCCCATTCCTCCTGACAGAGCTGGTGTAACTGATTCAGGTTTGTAGGCCTCCTTGCTCACACACGCTTTTTCAGTTCTGCCCYCACATTTTCTATAGGATTGAGGTCAGGGCTTTGTGATGGCCACTCCAATACCTTGACTTTGTTGTCCTTAAGCCATTTTGCCACAACTTTGGAAGTATGCTTGGGGTCATTGTCCATTTGGAAGACCCATTTGCAACCAAGCTTTAACTTCCTGACTGATGTCTTGAGATGTTGCTTCAATATATCCACATAATTTTCCTGCCTCATGATGCCATCTATTTTGTGAAGTGCACCAGTCCCTCCTGCAGCAAAGCACTCCCACAACATGATGCTGCCACACCTGTGCTTCACGGTTGGGATGGTGTTCTTCGGCTTGCAAGCCTCCCCTTTTTCCTCCAAACATAGCGATGGTCATTATGGCCAAACAGTTCTATTTTTGTTTCATCAGACTAGAGGACATTTCTCCAAAAAGTACGATTTTTATCCRCATGTGCAGTTGCAAACCGTAGTCTGGCTTTTTTATGGCGGTTTTGGAGCAGTGGCTTCTTCCTTGCTGAGCGGCCTTTCAGGTTATGTCGATATAGGACTCGTTTTACTGTGGATWTAGATACTTTTGTACCTGTTTCCTCCAGCATCTTCACAAGGTCCTTTGCTGTTGTTCTGGGATTGATTTGCACTTTTCGCACCAAAGTACGTTCATCTCTAGGAGACAGAACACATCTCCTTCCTGAGCGGTATGACGGCTGCGTGGTCCCATGGTGTTTATACTTGCGTACTATTGTTTGTACAGATGAACATGGTACCTTCAGGCGTTTGGAAATTGCTGCCAAGGATGAACCAGACTTGTGGAGGTCTCCAATTATTTTTCTGAGGTCTTGGCTGATTTCTTTTGATTTTCCCATGATGTCAAGCAAAGAGGCACTGAGTTTGAAGGTAGGCCTTGAAATTCATCCACACCTCCAATTGACTCAAATTTTGTCAATTAGCCTATAAGAAGCTTCTAAAGCCATGACATAATTTTCTGTAATTTTCCAAGCTGTTTAAAGGCACAGTCAACTTAGTGTATGTAAACTTCTGACCCACTGGAATTGTGATACAGTGAATTAGAAGTGAAATAATCTGTCTGTAAACAGTTGGAAAAATGACTTGTGTCATGCACAAAGTAGATGTCCTAACTGACTTGCCAAAACTATAGTTTGTTGACAAGAAATTTGTGAAGTGGTTGAAAAACGAGTTTTAATGACTCCAACCTAAGTGTATGTAAACTTCCGACTTCAACTGTAACATTAGCTACCAAGCTTCTGCTTACCACAGTGTACAATGCCAAAGATACAGGGACACAGTCATTCAGGGATGCACCTGCTGACACTTGGCAGGTCACATTGACTGTTCCAGGATGTCGCCGCCTCCCTCTGTCCTCCGTAATGGGTCCTCCTCATGCAGAGGGATTCTAGAGGTTGTGACAGAAGTGACACGCGCGCTGACATCATGCATGCTATGAATAAACGGATGGAATGCATAATGTGACTGCTTGTGAGTGGTAGTAGTAATATCTGAGGGATTTTCAGAGGAATGCGTGGTATTCATGAGATGGAGATATATTGTTTATAGAGGACATGTGTGGTAATTATGAGATGTGATCTGAATCGAGTGTGAAGGGTGACTGATTGACTGTCACCTTGGATATATTTAAGGTGGCTGTGAAGACAGAGAACCCACTGGACTGGGCACAGACATCAGTTCAACATCTAGTTTTGGTTTACATTTGCGTTGAGTTGTCAACTAACGTGAATTCAATGTGAAATCAACCAAACATGGCACCCTGTCATTGGATTTAGGTTAAAAGTTGGGTGAAAAAAATACAATATTCCCTTACGTTGATAACGTTTTGCAAATCCAATCAGTTTCCACATTGATTCAAAGTCCTCACATTTAGTTTGGGGGTTGAGATGACGTGGAATCAACGTTGATTCAACCAGTTTTACCCAGTGGGAACTATCTATTTAAACAACACAACACAATACAATACTATGTCAGGATTGCAAAGATTATACTACAGTGCATTTGGAAAGTATTCAGACCCCTTTATTTTTTCCACATTTTGTTACCTTGCAGCCTTATTTTAAAATGTATTAAATAAATAAAAATCCTCATCGATCTAAAAACACAATACCCCATAATGACAAAGCGAAAACAGTTGTTTTTTTTGTCAGGATTGTAAAGACTATGCAGAATTGAATATATACTGTATACAAAAACAAATGTCCGTGCTTCTTTCAGGAAGTATACTATTACGAAATTATACCATTTCAAGAATACATAGAGTAATCGCGTCACCCAGAACCAATCAGTTAATCGATTTCAATTTGAATACAACATTTTTTATTCCCTTCCATGAAAAGTGTAGGTTAGTGCCATCTGAAATAAAAGCACATTGTAAATTCGCAATTGTACATATCAATACACTCACTGTCCACCCTTTCTCAACCAGAAAGGATAAAAGTATCACAATTATCAAATATTTCACGCAACAATCGTTTAAATTTATATTAAAACAAGTAGGTCACTTATCATTGCTTCCTTCAATAGACAGGCCAATAACAGTTTGTCGTTACAATAATTGATTTAATTATTTGTCATGCATATCAACCAGGGTCAATAACATTTCAATTCCATTCAATTCATGAAGTACATTGAAATTCCAACTCCAATTATCTTCAATGCTTTTCAATTAGGACCATTTTTAATTGAAATTGGAATTTGGTTTACTTTCTGAATTGACTGGAATTGAAATTAAATTGACCCCAACACTGATACCAACTGGAATCAATGACGAGTTCCTTGTATTTTCTCTACAATTATTCCCACAATAACTATCATCAAGAATGTACTAGAATATGCCCAAAAAGCTGTTAATATGACAGCGAATACTATGGTTAAAATGGTCAAGAATACCTCCTCCTTCATTAAGCCAGTGCCTCTTGAGAGGTCTCTCTCTATTCTCTTCCAGTTGATGTGACCAGACAGGTCCTTATGTTCTCTGACAACCAGTGTTAGGTTGCACAGTGAACTTCGGCCATTTGTACGGTGATGATGCCTTGAATATAGTTATATAAGAAACTCCTTTGTTCGGTAAACCACTGAAGCACGGCTCTGGGTTGGTCAGCAAAGATAGCATCTATATCTTTTTGGTGTAGGCTTCAGACAGGCAGTTCAATTATTCTCCATGTTGAGACAGCAATTTTTCTTCCACGTCTTGGACTGTCTGCCTCTCTCTCTCTCAGCCTCAGCAGTCTGATCAGGTCTTCAACCTGATAGTGGATCTGGGCTTTGATATTGGTGGCAACTGTGATTTCATTCTGTTGGCTGTGGAGAAGCTGATTAACTTCAGCAATCTTTTTGTCCAGGATATCCAAGTTTGAGACCTGCTCCTTCTTGAAATCCTCCTCTAACTCGTTCAGTGGTTTGAAGGAGTGGGCTCTGTGATCTCTCCCCTTGGTGCAGACCAGACAGACCAGATCGCTACATGACACACAGATGAGTTTAAGAAGCTCGTCATTTTCAGGGCACATGTGCCCTGCTATGATCTCTGACCTCCCTTCTCTGTCTCAGCTCCTGTGTCAAGTCTCTCAGGATTCTGATGACCTGAAGGTTCTCTGTGATCTGTCTCCTGCACACTGGACAGAACTGGTGGCCAGCATTTAGGCTCTCTGCCAGGCAGTATCTACAGAAGCTGGGCTGGCAGCTCAGAGATACAGGCCCAGTGATGGAACAGAAGAGACCGTCTGATAAAGGGGATGCTGTAGTCATGTTTTAAGTCTGATCTGACAATGAAAAGTGTCTCCTCTTTAGACAAATACATCTACGTGACACTGGAAACGTCCTGTGATGAACAAAGGTTAGAGACGTGTGTTCACAGTGCTTGAAAGTATTAGACTTTTAGCAGTATTCCATTGCTTTTATTGTACCAGGTAAACTAAATAAGTTAATATTTAATGTACTGTATGTATTTGACACAGGTCAGAATGGTACGTCACAAAGCTAGTTAGATAGCTAACTTTCGTAGATGTTCATAAATAAATAAATATATTATTTTAAGACAAAATGCTTCAAATGGACATGGATTTAGTTGTTCAACAAACAAACTATATTCAAGTGTAGGTTTCATTCATTTTGCAGCCCTACATGAGAGGCTAATTCCAGGATAATATTTCCACAGCGCATGTTGAGCAGTCTGTTATCCTTGAGACAGTGAGACATGTTCGGTGGCTATAAGTCAACATCAAATTTGATTCATTAGTACAGCACAAACCCAATGTTGTGAAAATATCCCATTGGGTATTTGGAGTCTTGCCAATATAGGACATCCTACAAGGGACAGTGTTCCATATTAAGAGTTTCCCACATCCCAGAGTATCCGAGAGTTTGGCGATACGGTGTGTTTGCTGAAATCAACCTGGGTAATGCAGTCACTGTTGCCATGGTGACGGCCGCCTGCATATGTATGAGAATTGGCACGTAACCACGAAGGCCCCAATTATTTTCCACTGTGCAAGGACACTCTGACACCTCATATACAAATGATTTGAATGAAAGTAATGATTTCAGAGCTAATTGTGAATAAAGTATTAGCAGTTATGATTGACAAAGTTAATCACTTTTGAGCGAGACATACAAAACATTCGTGCATGAAAAATGTGTCTCGCAATGGCAAATGCAACTATTTTAACTCTTTTACGAATAAGATGGGATCAGCCCAGAGCTGATTTTTAAAATAACTTTTAAACATGAATGCATCTTGTAAGCGACACATGAAAATGTGCTGATTCATTATTTGTTAGTAAGTGTCTGTTGTATTTAATATGAACACTACATTTTGTGGGTGTAGCAAGTTTATGTGGCTCTATCCTTGGAGTATTATTGCTAGATGTTAAGTCACCCACA
>NC_036849.1:31007080-31019319 GCF_002910315.2 Salvelinus sp. IW2-2015
TTTGCTGAATCTTGTAAATTGCATGCTCTGGACAAAATTGAGGCGTGACGCAGTCCACTGCTATGAATAATTAATTTGGAAATTAAGCTGTGGTAAAGAGGAAACACTAATCAAGCATTTCATTTTCCTTTGGCTCATTGTGTAATAATATATATTTTTTTAATTCTTACAGCTGACTCGTATATACATTAATTTGTATACCTTCATCAATTGCCTCAGACAATGCATGATGAACAATGTATAGATGTAATGGTGTGTGACATTTTATTTTGGCTTTGTGTTTGTGCTCTGACACTGTATAATAATACAGCACTCCTGTAGTCGTGGCTACCTTTCATGTTACAGACCTGTGCTGTGCTGGGTTGCTGAATGTTGCTGAATGTCTTGCCACGGAGGATTGAGAATATGACAAAAGCACAGTAGTCTGTCATGAAGTCAACCTCCAAACCTCTCAAGTCAGCAGGTGAGTAGTAGAGCCTAGAGAAAACGGGTTTGCACAAAAGAAGAAAAACTTTCAGGTTTCAAACTCCTTCTACTACTTCTGTGTAACAAAAACACCCCTGTTACTTCTTCTGAGTAACAAAGTTCAGGAAATTAGGAAAGTTCCAACAATACCAATGATTTCATTTTGAAAACATATTTGTCAATCTCAATATACTGTCATTTGAACTAGTGCCCTTTGGAGGATAAAGGCTGCTTGCACGGTAACCATTATCTTGACAAGCCTTCATTGTTCTCATATCGGGGAGTTTGATAGACAGTTCGTGCAATTAGGATGGCCAACAGAGATGGTACTAGACTGACAATTCCCCAGCACGCAGTAAACAGCTTACTTACTGAAATCATAGTTGTATTACTTGTCAATCACGTTTTCTAATAGTGAAAATGAAGAAAACACATCTCTGATAGAGATCATTTCACTATGTTTCTGTAATACAGTATTTTCCTTAGCTTATAGCCATTCTACAGCCTTTTAAATCCTGTATCTATCTCCAGTGTTATCTTGTCAGAAGTTGTAGTGGCACATGCACAAGATTAATTGGTGTTTTTGATTCAATTCTTAAAACATCGATTTGTCCTTTGAAATGGCCCTGTATTCTGTATTCCTGACTGTATCTCCCGTTACGAGCCCTTGACTAGACAGATCCCCAATATACAGTCCCCTCTGTTAGCATAATGTGATTACTGGAAGTACACGGAGCGCAATGCATTGCATTCAATCCAATGTTCTAAATGTGTCGTTCTCCATGGTTAGTAACAAACTGTAGTGAACTCTCTGTGCCCCAGTCTTGTTATAGATACATAGAGAAAATGCATTCTGGGATGTGATCAGTCAGAGAGAACATCCAGGCTATGTTAAAAAATAGCTACCAAATCCTTGATCCCTTCGTCCTTTTCCCTTTAATTCCTCTCAAAACTCATTGGAGGAGAAGGTTCGAGGGAGAGACCTTGGATTCTCTCCTCCAATTGCGGAAAAGAGGACTGAGAGACTGAAGGATTTGACAGATTGTGACGTTTTTAGACACAGGCCCATACTGTACATTCAGATCCCCAACAGGAAGCTGGGCTTTAGAAAGAATGTGTAGCAGCCTGGAACTGGAGTCTGATCAGCCTGGGGAACATTGGGAACCTGGGGAACATGACAAAGCTTTCCTAATCCTCCCTTCCAGTTTCTCCATTTATTCACTCCCCCCCCCCCCCCCCCCCCCTCTCCCGACACATCTTAGTATGCTCTGCCTGAGATGTGAGAATGTACTATGATTAACACATGGACATCAGTAGAGAGAAAGAAAGAGGTCAGGGTCACACAGTACCTGTACAGACAGTGCTTACTTCTCTCCTCCAAAAGAAGAGATCATTTTTCTTTCACTTGATGGGAGGATGATTGCCAGCATAGATTGGTTGCTTCTCTCCTCCTGCTCAGGGGATTAGATCTGACAGTGTGAACGAGCGTCATCATGTCTGTTACAGCAGGAGGCTCAACGACACTCATTCTTTTCATTACTCAAGACCTTAGGAGGGAGAAATGGGTGGAAATTAGACGGAATACTGAAGCTGATTAATATAGAGAGATCAACGGCATAGCTGTGAGTTTCAAGCATCATGGGGATTTTATTTTATTTCAAATAGTTAATAGATAGCTTACAATGGGGCGCACACACAACCCCAGCAGTATCACTGTATTCAACTGATGTGAGAATGAAACCAAACCATTGATATGGCTGTATTGTACAGTTGGTTTGGTATGATCTTTGAGGTAGGGTCTGACTCACTCATGGGGTATCTCTCAGCTTTGACAACACCTGCTAATTAATAAATAGAGAGTACCGTTGGTGTGTCAACCAGATATAGATCGAAATACTATTTTAAATCATTTCAAATACTTTAGCTGGGCTTGAATGACCTAATGGAACCAATAGAATATTCACAAAACTACAAACTCTGCCCATCTGGCACTTCAGGCAGGCTGAAGCAAACGCTAACAGTTTGAATTAGTATTTGAACCCAGGTCTGGCATCGACACCTGCACAGTTGTAGATGAGTGGTAACATGTTTCACTTTGACATGCCTACAGATAAGGTACAGTATAATTAGCAGGGGGAATAAAATGAAAATGTAATGAGTTTCAGTATCTCAATTCATACTGTATCTGAGATCATTTCCCTTCAACCATCCTAAGATGCATGTGCTATATTGTAGATTTTTTTTAATTTTTTTATTATAATTATAATAAAGACCATTATTAACATGCAGCCGATTTGGTTCAGCTAGGTTGTTGAGGATGCATGCACAACAAAAGGTTTCCAAATACATCATAACGAATTGAAAAAAATACATGCAGGAACACATATTTCCTTTCGTACTAACATATACTGAGAGAAAAGCTGCAGACGATACACCTGAAAGAGGTGAAGAAATAACTCAAAAGCTATAGTGAGTAATGCAGATTGCTGTGATTTTACCTCTCTCTCTCTCTCTCTCGCTCTCTTGCTCTCTCTCGCTCTCTCTCGCTCTCTCTCTCGCTCTCTCTCCCTCTTTCTCTCTTGCTCTCTCTCTCGTGCTCTCTCTTGCTCTCTCTCTCTCTCTCTCTCTCTCTCTCTCTCTCTCTCTCGCTCTCTCGCTCTCTCGCTCTCTCGCTCTCTCTCTCTCAAGACTGAGTTCGTTTACAGGCGCTGCGTTGCAGTCTGCTTAGAGGTGGGGCTGAACGCAGTGAGTAGTCAAAGCTACACCAAGAGAAGATTCATCTCCATTATATCACATTCACCCGAAACCAGGCATATGGTAAAAACACTGATAGGGCAGTCAACCGTAGCCAGGTTTGGAAAATGGAACTTACACGGCAATACCTCACGCACGCACGCACGCACGCACGGTAATCCCACCAATCACAATGTATAGACTTCAATCTCACCACCACCGTGAACCTCAACCACACCAATGAATCTTCTACTACCAGGGTTTGCTATCCTCTCTCCAGGTTAACAAAGGGCTACCTACGGATACACGCATGTGCGCACTCACACACACACACGCTTACCTTTTGACTTGAGTTATTTACCTATTCTGTGTGTCGGTTTTGATATTTGTTTACCTTGACAACTATCAGCTCATGCCAGCTCACATGCAATTTTCCCAGGCTGCCTCTGCTGGAACCTCTGAATGCCCTCAGAGCCTGATAGAACAAACAGCAGATGCAAACAGTCTCCGGGGGGCGGAATAATCCTGTTAGGAACTCATTTCACCAACCTACAACCTAAGACCCAAAACTCAACCTCTTTTCAAAAACCAGGAAAACACTAAATATTGAACTACTTTCACCAACCTCCAACCTAAGACCAAACTCAACCTCTTTTCAAAAACCAGGAAAACACTAAATATTGAACTACTTTCACCAATCCAACCTAAGACCCAAAACTCAACCTCTTTTCAAAAACCAGGAAAACACTAAATATTGAACTACTTTCACCAACCTCCAACCTAAGACTTCTCAACTCAACTTATTTTAAAAAACAGGAAACACAACAATGTGGAAGAATATATCTCTTATGTTCTGCATACATTAGTGTCACAGGTAACGACTGCTTTAGTCGACAGGGTAAATACACCTACCCCATGGTAGAAGTCCCTTCTAACGATTTAGACTTAGACCCACTTGAAGATGACGGGCACTAAAACAGGAAAGAAGAGGCTGAGAGAAACCTTGTCAAACAGTATAGTATGGTTACATTTTCAATGCTAGCTCAAAATCATACCCCATCCTTTAACCCTAAACCTTACCTTAACCAATTGGGATTACTTGCTTAAACTCAAACAGTCACATTTATTGCCTAAACTTAAGCAATCACATTCATTTTTGTGCATGAGGCAAAGCAGGCCTCAGAACAAAATTGAATAAGGAAAACTCCAATCTTCTCAAAGCATATTCTGCTTTGTCACCAGTGTGGCTTTTGTTAATGGCTTGAATTCAAACAACTATCTGAGTTGGGAAAAAGACTCCCAATTGAAATGGATTGTGGGCCACGCGAGGCAATTAATCCCACCAACCACAATGTATAGACTTCAAACTCACCACCAACGTGAACCTCAACCCCACCAATGAATCTTCTACTACTACCAGGGCTTGCTATCCTCTCTCCAGGTAAACAAAGGGATACCTAAGGACACAACACACGCCTCATCGATAGCATCACCTGTGTTGGTTCCTATGGTAACGTGACAGGGATTGGTATTAGCTGATAGATTGCTCTCTTTATCTCTTGTGCACCCTAAGCCTTCATTAGGGACCTGTTGGCAGCACGGGTCCCAGGTTGCCATGATGATGAACGAGCGTGAGCACATCGCTTAATGAAATGAATCGAAGATCTCTACACCCTCCACATATCGGAGCAGCTGGCGAGATGTACGAGATGAAAAGAAACCAGGCTCTGATTGGTTGCTTACACACACCCCGGCCCTCGTTTTACGAGCCTCCGAGTTAGATTTCTGAAGGGCTAACACTAGTACCTAATTTTAAGCCTCTCGTCAATACACGTCCAGACTAACAATACATTTGGCTTTTCAATCCCGTTGAAACATTTGCCTCGCAGTCAATTAACGAGTGGAAAAAAGTGATAAGTCTAGGTCTGAAATCAAATCAAATCAAATGTTATTTGTCGCACACATGTGTTTAGCAGATGTTATTGCGGGTGTAGCGAAATGCTTGTTTCCAGCTCCAACGGTACAGTAATATCTAACAAGTAATATCTAACAATACACCCAATCTAAAGTAAAGGAATGGAATTAAGAATATATAAATATTTGGACGAGCAATGTCAGAGCGGCATAGACTACGATACAGTAGAATAGAGTTTATACATATGAGATGGGTAATGCAAAATACGTAAACATTAATAAAGTGACTAGTGTTCCAATTAGTAAAGCGGCCAGTGATTTCAAGTCTATGTATAGGGGCAGCAGCCTCTAATGTGCTAGTGATGGCTGTCAAACAGTCTGATGGCCTTGAGATAGAAGCTGTTTTTCAGTCTCTCGGTCCCAGCTTTGATGCACCTGTACTGACTTCACCTTCTGGATCATAGAGTGGTGAACAGGCAGTGGCTCTGGTGGTTGTTGTCCTTGATGATCTTTATGGCCTTCCTGTGACATCGGGTGCTGTAGGTTTCCTGGAGGGCAGGTAGTTTGTCCCCGGTAATGCGTTAGGCAGACCACAGCACCCTCTGGAGAGCCTTACGGTTGCGGGCAGCGCCAGGCGGTGATACAGCTCAACAGGATGCTCTCAATTGTGCACCTGTAAAAGTGTGTGAGGGTTTGAGGTGCCAAGACAAATTTCTTCAGCCTCCTGAGGTTGAAGAGGCACTGTTGCGCCTTCTTCACCACACTGTCTGTGTGGGTGGACCATTTCAGTTTGTCAGTGATGTGTACGTTGAGGAACTTGAAGCTTTCCACCTTCTCCACTGCGGTGGAGGCCACACTCAACGGGACAGGTTATTACCGTCGCTGGGATTAAAACACGAGTTGCTCCCACTAGAGCCGAGCAACGGCTTGAGCATGCGACCCCTCTGAGATGGTTTAACCTTGACATAACGCAGGGCATCAACGAGCATCAGCTGACAGACAGCCAATCGATGTAGGCCGCAGTCTTTCGCTCACTTATCCTTTTTGGAGGACACTTGAAAGCCCTCCATTACTATGAGGAAGTATGAGGTTGCATTCAAATGAACAACTCCTTGTGATTTTGGGATTTTAAAAAAGGAAGAAATTCAAGGGTTTTGTAGATATAAGACAATAAAATGTCTGGGTGTCAGCTTCTGAGGTGTAATTGTGAATGTGGTAATTGATAAGTTCTTTGTGGAATTACTGTATATACTTTCAAACTCTGCTTATAGGCCCACGTTCTGTAGCAGATAATGTTTGTATATTGTGAACCCTTTGGAGTTGATGTAACAGCAGTGAAATGTTGAAAAGTCATCGAACTGGCCAATGCTGAAAGCAGCAAATATGGCCGACGTTGAAAGAAGCGAACTTGGCAAAGATCGCAAGGAAAAAACAGCGAGCATTTTGATCACTGAACAAAGAAATTAGTCGTTGCCACGCACCAAAATATAAATCAATAATTCTATGGCCTCCTAGTTATCTGTGCTAATTTTTATATTTAGGACAGGCAAATTAACCAGGCCAATTTAGAAGATGTTGCTTTCAAGCCATCCTTTCAAAAGGCTTTTGGGGAACATGTGGGAGCTGGGGATTTCAAAGGAATGGAGACAGAAATCATAATGCTTGAAGTCTTACCAGCAGCAGAACCATGTCCCTGGAGCTATGTGGCAGTCTGCCCCTCAGCAAAAAGCAAACAAAATTCACAATCCACCTCCAGGCAAAAGCAAAGCAGCAGACATCAGCGTTAGGTTGGTTTTATACTCTGGTGTGTGTGTGTGTGAGAGAGAGAGAGAGAGAAAAAAAAGAGAGAGAAAAGAGAGAGAGAGAGCGAGGGGGAGGGTGGTGTACTCACACTTGGTGTAAGAGAAAGAAACAAATACAGAAAGAAAGATGAAACGAGATAGAGAGAGACTTAAAGAGACAGAGAGAGTCTTTGTGCTACTAAAAAAATACAAATCTTCTCTGCATGCAGAGGATGATGGATCTTCCTGAGCGTCTGTCTGGGTATTTGTGGACGTGTCCCTCTCTGCCAGCAAGCTGTTTATCATTCTTCAGGGACCTGACGGTGTTAATACATTTTAGTAAAAGTGGTCCTGAGTTATAGTCATGGGCTAAGGCTTCAAGCTGAGGGGCACATTCATGTCAATCCTCTCTTTCTCTCCTCCCTCCTACTCTCCCTCCTCTCTGTCTCTCCTCCCTCCTACTCTCCCTCTCTTTCTCTCCTCCCTCCTTCTCTCCCTCCTCTCTGTCTCTCCTCCCTCCTTCTCTTCCTCCTCTCTGTCTCTCCTCCCTCCTTCTCTTCCTCCTATCTTTCGCTCCTCCCTCCTTCTCTTCCAAAGAAGACCCAATTGCATCTTGCACTACTTAATCCCCAAATTGAAAATCACCCCCATCTAAACTATTCCGTTTTCTTGAGTCGTGTGTAAGACCATGATCTTCCCATTACATTTTTTCGAGAGGAAGTCTTGTGTTTTTTGTCCTTATATACTTAACTAACTCATGACAGCTCAATGATGTCCTCCCAAGTCCTGAATGTTAATTTGTGTGTCTCCTATCATTCAACGTTTTGCGTAAATTCAACAATACTCGTACCCACACCAACTCCCCCATGTTGTTCATCAAAGCACCTTCTTCCTCATCCTCCACGCTTGTACTTGCTGTGATGCGCCTAAAAAATCGTCTTGTTTATCCTGTTCTCCCCCCTTCCGTCGCACCACTTATTGCTTCGTGCGCGTTGCTTTGACTCGCCTTCCGTCTGTCCTGCCCATTACCCTCTATCCTAAATGAAGAAAAAAAAAGAAAAAGGAAGAAAAAGGACGAGAGAAAAAATGAGAAGGAAAAAGAAAAGCTACAAAGAGAAGAAAAAAAAAAAAGAAAAGAAAGAGGAAAAAAAAGAGAGAAGAAAAAAAGAGAAAGACAAGAAAAGAAGACAAAAAAAAGAAAAGAAGAAAAGAAGAAGAAGAGACAAGAGAAAAAGAAAGAGAAAGAAAAGAAAAAAGAAGAAAACAAGAAGAAAAAGAACAGAAAGAAAAGAAAGAAAGGAAGAAGAACAAAAAAAAAGAAAAAACGAATAGAAAAAAAAAAGGAAGAAAAACAGAAAAGGAAAGAAAGAAAGAGAAAAAAAGAAAAAAGAAAGAAGAAAGAAAAAAAATGAGAAAAAAAAAAAAGAAGAAAGAAGGGAAGAAAAAGAGACAAGAATAAACTAATACCAGAGGAAAAACAATACAATAGCAGGATTGAGAAAAAAAAAAAGAGAACAAAAAGAAGGAAAAGAAGAAAGAAAGAAGACAGAAGAAAGAGGAAGAAAAAAAGAAGAAGAGAAGAAAAAGAAAAGAAGAAAGAAGAAAAAAAAGAAGACAAAAAAGCAAGAAAAGGAAGAAAGAAGCAAAAAAAAAAAGAAAAGAAAGAAGAGAGAAGAGAAAGAGAAAGAGAAGAAAGAAGAAAGGAAAGAAGAAAAAAGAGAGAAAAAAAGAAAAAAGAAAGAGAGAAAACAGAAAGAGCAAGAAAAGACAAAAAAAAAAAAAAAAAAGAACAGAGAAAAAGAAGAAGAGAAAAGGACAAAAGAACGAGAAAGAAAAAAAAGAAAAGAAAACAAAAGAAAGAGAAGAAAAAGAGAGAGAAAAAAGGAAGAGAAAGAAGAAAAGGGGAACAAAAGAAAAAAAAGAAGAGAAAAAAAAAAAAAAGAAAAAAAAGAAGCAGAAAGAAAAAAGAGAAAGACAAAAGAAAAAAGAAAGAAAGAAAGACAGACAAAAAAAGAGAGAAGAAGAAAAAAAAAGAAAAAACATCAAGAAGACATCTGAAAAGAAACACAGAAAAAGAAAAAAAAAAAAGAAAAACCAAAAACAAAAAAGAAGAAAGAAAAAAAAAAAAAAAAAAAAAAAAAAAGAAAAGAAAGAAGAGAAAAAAAAAAGAGGAGAGAAAAGGAAACTAGGAGTAAGATTAAAGAGGAATAAGATTAACGAAGTGAAGATAAGAGGAAAAGACAAGAGAGAAAGAAAACAAAAGAAGAGAAAAAGGAAGGAAAGCAGAGAAAAAATAAGAAAAAAGAAAAAGAGATAAAGAAAAAGAAAAAGTGTTAGAGACAGAAAGCGAAGAGAAAAGAGCCCAGACCGCCAAGGGAAGAAGAAAGAATAAAAGAAGTAAAAGAAGAAGAGAGAAGAAGAAAAAAAGAAAAGAGAAAAGAAAGAAATCAGACAAAAAAAAAGAAACAAGAAAAGAGAAGAAGAAGAACGACAAAAGAAAGAAAGACAAGAAGAGAGAAGAAGAAAGAGAAAGAAGAAAGAGAGAAGAATAGAAGTAGCATAACCAGAAGAAAGAAGAAGAGAAAGAAAGAGAAGAAAGAAAGAGAACAAAAAAAGAAAAGAGAAAGGAAACAGAAGGTAGAAGGAGAAGAAAGAAAGAAAGAGAAAAAGAAAAAAAGAAAAAGAAAGAGAAAGAAAGAAAGGAAGGGAGGAAAAAGAAGAGGAAGAAAGAACTGGATAGAAGAAAGAGAGAAGAAGAAAAGAAAAGAAAAAAAAACAGAAACAAGAATAAGAAAGAGAAGAAGAAGGAAGAAGCAAAAAGAGAAGCAGAAAAAGAAGGAAGAAAGAGAGAAGAGAAAGGAAAGAAAGAAAGAAGGAAAAGATACAAAGAAGAAGAAAAAAGAAGAAGAGAAGAAGAAGAAAAAGAGCAAGCAGAAAGAAAAAAAGAGAGAAAGTAGAAGAAAGGGACAGGAGGGGAAAAAAAAGAAGAGAAAGAAGAAAAAGAGAGAAAGAAGAGAAGAAGAAGAGAAGAAGAAAAGAAAGTAAGAAAAGAAAGAAAGAGTAAGAGAAGAAAGAGAAAGAGAGAAAAAAGAAGAGAAGAGAAAGAAGAGAAAAAAGAAGAAAGCAGAAAGAGAGAAGAAGAAGAGAAAAGAAGAGTAGAGAAAAAAGAAAAAAAAAAGAAAGAAAAAAAGTCGAACGAGAAGAGAAATACAAAGAACAGCAAAAGATTAGTAGAAGAGATAGAAAATAAATTAAAAAAGAGAATCGTGAAAGCAGTAGTAAGAAAGAAGCAGAAGAAAAAACAAAGCATAGCAGAAAAAAAAGAAGAGAAAGAGAGAGAAGAATAGAGATAAGAGAAAAGAGGAGAAGAAAAGAAGGAAACTAAAGAAAAGAGCGATGAAGAGACAAAAAAGACAGAAAGCTAGAAAAGAAAAAAGGAGAGAGAAGTAAGAAAAAGAAAAGAAGAAAAAGAGAAACAAAAAAAAGAGATAAAAGAAGAAAAGGGAGAAAAAAAAAGAAAGAAAAAGAAAAAAAAAGAAAAAGACTAAACAAGAAATTCAAAGAGTTGAAAATACCAAGAAGAAAAAAAGAGAGAAAAAAGAAAAAAAGAAGGAACGAAGAAAAAGAGGAAAAAAAACGAGAAGAAAGAGAAATGAGAAGTAGAGGAAAAACAAGAATACGAAAGAAGGAGTAGACACGAGAGAAGATCAAGACAGCAGACAAGAATACAGAAAGAGAAAAAAAGAAGAAAAAAGGAAAGAAAAAAAAAAAGAAAGAAAGGAGAGGAAGAAGAAAGAAAAAAAAAAAGAAAGAAAAAAGGAGATAGACAAGCAAAGAGAGGAAGGAGAAGAAGAGAGAAAAGAAAGAAGAGAAAAAGGAAGAGAAAGAAGAAATAGAAGAGAACAGAAAGACAGAGAAAAAGAAAGAGAAGAAAGAAGAGAAGATGAGAAAAGAGGAAGAAAGAAGACAGACAAGAAAAAAGAAAAAGAGAGAAGAAGAGCAGGAAGAGAAGAAGAAAGGAGAAGAGGAGAAAAAGAGAAGGAAGAAAAGAGAAGAGGAGAAGAAGAAAGGAAGAAGAAGAGGAAGAGGAGAAGAGAAAGGAAAAGAGCCGCGAGAGAGAAAGAGAGCAGAGGAGAAAGAGAGAAAGAAAGAAGAGAAATAGAAAAGAAGATATAAAGAGAAAGAAGAAAGAGAAGAAAGAAGAGAAAAAAGAGCGAAAGAGAGAAAGAGAAAGAAGAAAAGAGAGCGAAAGGAAGAAGAAGAAGAGAAGAAAAGAAAGAGAGAGAGGAAAGAAAGAAGAAAAAAAAAAGAAGAAGAAAACAAACAAGAAAGAAGAAAAAAGTAGAGAGGGGAAAAAAACGAGAAAATAGAGAGATACAGTAAGGCAAGGAAACAAAAGAAAGAAGAAGCAAAAGAAGAAAGAAAGTAAGGAGAAAAAAGAAGAAAAGAGAGGAAGAGGGAAGAAGAAGAGAAAAAAGAAGATGATGAAAAGAAAAAAAGAAAAAGAGATAGAAAAAGAGAGAAAGAGAAAAAAAAAAGAAAAGGAAGAAGAAAAAAGGAAGAAAAAGAAAGAGGAGAAGAGAAAAAAAGAAGAGAAGAAAGAAACGATAGAGAAGAAGAGAGAAGAAGAAAAAGGAGAAAAAGAAAGAGAAAGAAAAGAGAAAAGAGAGAAGGGAAGAGAAAGAACAAGAGAAAAAAGAAGAGAGAAAGAAAGGAAAAGAGAAAGACAGAGAAGAAGAAAGAAAAGAGAAAAAAGAGATAAGAGCAAAGAAAAGCAAAAAAAGAGGAAGAGAAAAAAAAAAAAAGAAGAAAAGAATAGAATACAAAAAAAAAAGAGAAAAAGAGAGAGGAAGAAAAGGACAGCAAGAGAGAAGAAAGAGAAGGAAGGAAGAGGAAGGAATGAAAAAGAAAGAGAGCAGGAAAAGAGAAGAGGAAGAAAAGGAGAAGAAAAAGGAACAGGAGCAGAGGAGAGGAAGAGGAGAAGAGAAAGAAGAAAAAAGGAGAGAGCACGGGGGAGAGAGAGGGGGGGAAAAGAGGACGGAAAAAGAAAAAGGAGAATAAGAAAGAGAAGAAAAAAGAGAGGAGGAGTAGAGAGGAGGAGGGAGAGAGGAAAGAGAGGGAGGAAGAGAAGGAGGAGGAGAGAAAACGAGGGGAGAGAAGAGAGAGGGAGAGAGGGAAGAGGAGGGAGCGGAGGAGGAGGAGCGAAGGAGAAGAGGGAGGGGGAGAAAGAGAGGAGGAAGAGAAGGAGGAGGAGGGAGAGAGAAGAGAGAGAGGAGAAGGAGAGGAGGAGAAGAGAGGCGAGAAGGAAGGGAGGAGGAGAGACGAAGAGAGGAGGAGAAATGAGGG